>NW_024426996.1:26853971-26864307 GCF_017311325.1 Ursus maritimus | reverse complement strand
CCTTTTTGTTGTCTGACTGTTGTTGCAAGGACTTCTAGGACTATGTTGAACAATAATGGCAAGAGTGCGCATCCTTGTCATGTTCCTGATCTTAAGGGAAAGGCTTTCAGCTCTTCCCCATTGAGAATGATATTCGCTGTAGGCTTTTCATAGATGGTTTTTATGAAATTGAGGAATGTACCCTCTATCCCTACACTCTGAAGGATTTTAATCAGGAAAGGATGCTGTATTTTGTCAAATGCTTTTTCTGCATCAATTGAGAGGATCATATGGTTCTTGTCACTTTTCTTGTTGATGTGATCTATCACACTGATCAATTTGCGAATGTTGAACCACGCTTGCATCCCAGGGATGAATCCCACTTGGTCATGATGGATAATCCTTTTAATGTACTGTTGGACCCTATTAGGTAGTATCTTGTTGAGAATTTTGGCATCCGTATTCATCAGGGATATCAGTCTGTAATACTCCTTTTTGATGGGGTCTTTGCCTGGTTTGGGGATCAAGGTAATACTGGCCTCATAGAATGAGTTTGGTAGCTTTCCTTCTGTTTCTATTTTTTGAAATAGCTTTAGGAGAATAGGTATTATTTCTTCTTTGAATGTTTGGTAGAGTTCCCCAGGGAATCCGTGAGGCCCTGGACTCTTGTTTTTGGGGAGGTTTTTGATCACTGTTTCAATCTCTTCATAATTAATCGGTCTGTTTAAATAATCATTTTTCCTGTTTCAGTCTTGGTAGTTTATAGGTTTCCAGGAAGGCATCCATTTCTTCCAGGTTGTTTAATTTATTGGCATAAAGCTGTTGATAAGTTTTTAATGATCCTTCCTATTTCACTGGTGTTGGTCATTATCTCTCCCCTTTCATTCATAATTTCATTAATTTGGGTCCTTTCTCTATTCTTTTGAATAAGTCTGGTTAGTGGCTTATCGATCTTATTTATTCTTTCAAAGAATCAGCTTCTAGTTTTGTTGATTGGCTCTACTGTGCTCCTGGTTTCTAATTCATTGATCTCTGCTCTAATCTTAATCAACTGCCTTCTCGTGCATGGGTTAGGCCTGTTCTTCTGTTCCAGCTCCAGCTTCTTGAGGTGAGAATATAAAGACTGCATTTTAGATTTTTCTATTCTTTTGAGTGAGGCTTGGATGGCTATGTATTTTCCCCTTAGGACCGCCTTTGCAGTGTCCCACAGGTTTTGGACCGATGTGTTTTCATTCTCATTGGTCTCCAGAAATTGTTTAAACTGATTTTTAATTTCCTGGTTTACCCCATCATTCCTGAGCAGGATGGTTCTTAGTTTCCAAGTGTTTGAGTTTCTTCCAAATTTTTCCTTGTGATTGAGTTCCAGTTTCAAAGCATTGTGGTCTGAGAATATGCAGGGAATAATCTCAGTCTTTGGGTATCGGTTGAGACCTGTTTTGTGACCCAGTATATGGTCTATGCTGGAGAAAGTTCCATGTGCATTTGAAAAGAATGAGTATTCTGTTGTTCTGGGGTGTAGTGTTCTATATATATCTATGAGGTCCATCTGGTCCAGTATGTCATTCAAAGCTCTTTGTTGTTTCTTTGTTGATTTTCTGCTTGGGAGATCTGTCTATTGCTGAGAGCGGAGTGTTGAGGTCCCCTACTATTAACGTATTTTTATCTATATGTCTCTTTATTCTGGTTAAGTGTTGGCTTGTGTATCTGGCTGCTCCCCTGTTGGGGGCATAGGTATTTATAATTGTTAGACCCTCTTATTGGATACACCCTTTAAGAATAATACAGTGTACTTCTGTATCTCTAACTACCGTCTTTAGTTTAAAATCGAATCTGTCTCATATGAGAATTGCTACCCCAGCTTTCTTTTGAGGTCCATTGGCATGAAAAATGGTTCTCCATCCCTTCACTTTCAGTCTGGATGTATCTTTAGGTTCAAAATGGGTCTCTTTTAGACAGCATATGGATGCATCATGTCCTTTTATCCAATCTGCAACCCTGTGGTATTTTATGGGAGCATTTAGGCCATTCACATTGAGAGTGATTTTTTTGAGAGATTTTAATGATGTCATGTTACCTGTGAAGTCTTTGTTTCTATGGATTGTAAATTTCTGTTCTGTAGCACTCTTGTGGTCTTTTTACTCTTATGGAAACCCCCCTTAATATTTCTTGTAGGGCTGGCTTGGTGATCACATATTATTTCAGTTTCTGACGGTCTTGGAAGGTCCTGTCTCTCCATCAATTCTGAATGACAGCCTTGCTGGATAAAGGATCCTTGGCTGCCATGTTCTTCTCACTTAGTGCTCTGAATATGTCTTGTCAACCTTTCCTGGCCTGCCACATGCCTGTAGACAGGTCTGACGTTATTCTGATGTTTCTCCCTCTGTAGGTTAGGATTTACTTCCCCTGGCCGCTTTCAAGATTGTATCTTTGGATCTAATATTTGCAAATATTAGATGTGACATGGTGTAGGTCTCTTCTCATTGATCTTGGGAGGGGTCCTCTCTGCCTCTTGGACAGGAATGCTTGTTTCCTTTGTCAGATTAGGGAAGTTCTCAGCTACAATTTGTTCAAATATCTCTTTTAGACCTCTCTCTTTCTCCACCCCCTCGGGGATGCTGATGTTTCTGACATTAGAACGTTTCATTGAGTCAGCAATCTCTCGTAATCTACATTCTTCAGATTGGATTTTTTTGAGCCAAGTTTCCATTTTTTCCTTCTCTTATACCATCCCATCTTCCAATTCATGAATTCGTTCTTCTGCCTCATTTACCTTGGCCATCAGAGCATCTAGTTTAGATTGCATTTGATTCATAGCGTTTTTAATTGCCAGATTTGCTCTCATTTCTGCCCTTAGAGATTCTATATTCTCGTTAATATTTTTTTCAAGCCTACACATCATCTTGACCATTGTTACTCTGAACTTCATTTCTGACAATTTGGTTATATCCATATCCATCAGTTCTGTGGCAGAGGCCACAGTCTCTGTCCCATTTCTTTGCTGAGGATTCTTCCTCCTCATCATTCTGATGAGGAGAGGTTGCAGGGATGCCCAGAGCCCAAATTATTGACCAGGACCCAGGCAGTGTGCAGTTGTTTCATCGGGACCTTAGGGATGTGGGCTTCTTGATTTTTCAGCCTGCCTTCTGGGGGAGGGGCCTGCCGCACTGATATTCAGGCAACCCTGTTTGGGTAGATTCGCCCTGTCCCCTGTGAGGGGGGGTCGGGATGGGCATAATGTGAACCGTTATTTCTGGGCTTTTGTTCTCTGGTGGCTTTCCCTGGTGGTTTTCTGTGACTCTTCTGAGAGTCAGAGCAGCAGTGGCTGTATCCTAGCCTCTGTCTCAGAACAGAGATCGCAGTCCGCTCTCCACTGAGCTCTCTTGGCCACTTTAACTCTGTTTCTGTCAGTGCTGCTAAAAACCCTGCAGCATCCCAGGTTGTGTGCCCCACCGCCGCTCTCCCAGCCCTCGCTTCCAGGGCCGGCATGTCTCTGTCCATTGTAGCTTAACCACGACCCCCCGTCCCGTGGGCTCCCGAGCTCCCTGTTTCAGTGCGGTTCGTGCGCATGCTCCGGAGCGCCGGTTTTCAGTCTGGTCGAGCACGCACTCCCGAGCTCCCAGTGTTAGTCCGGTTCTAGTGAGCCCTCCGGACTTCCGGTTTTCAGTCTGGTGGCACGCGCATTCCGGGCTCATGGTCTCTTTCTTACGGGTGTCGATCCAGCCCGCTCCCCAGTGCAGGTGGCTACTGCTTCCCAGCACCCCAGCATGGCGGCTCCCTCCCCCTTACCGCCTCCTTCTGTTTATCTTCGGATATCTGTGCGCGGATTCACAGCTCCCTTCGTTCGTACCTCAATACTCAGCACTGGAAATGTTCATTTGTAGAGATCCAGATGTATCTTCCTATATCTCCGGCTGATTTCGTGGGTGTTCAGGATGGTCCGGTAGATATCCAGCTCGACTCAAGGGACCAGCTGAAAAAATGTCCCCTACTCCTCCGCCATCTTTTTCCAACCCCCTTCAAGTACGTTTTCTGCTCCTTTCTCTCTTCTCCTTCTGACCCCAATAATGCAAATGTTTGTTAACTTGATGCTGTCCAAGACCTCTCTTAACCTATCCCCATCTAAAAAAAAATCATTTTCCTTTTTGCTGTTCAGTTTGGATGCTTTCCATTACCCTTTCTTTCAGATTACCGATCTGTTCTGCATTTGCTAATCTGTTGATTCCCTCTAGTATATTCATTTCATTTCTTGGGGGTCTTTTTTATATTTTCTATCTCTGTTGAAGGGCTCACTGAGTTTTTCTACTCTTCTCTTTTCTCAGGTGAGCATCTTTACAATCATTATTTTAAACTTTTTTTTTTTTTTTTTAAGATTTTATTTCAGAGAGCATGAGAGAGAGAGTGTGAGTACAAATGAGTGAGCTGGAGCAGGGGGGAGGGGCAGAAGAAGGAGGAGAAGCCGACTCCCCACTGAACAGGGAACCTGATGCAGTACTCTATCCCAGGACCCAAGGATCATGACCTGAGCTGAAGGCAAGCACTTAACCAACTGAGCCATCGAGGTGCCCCTATTTTAAACTCTTAATAAGCATATTGCTTACCTCCTTTTCATTTAGTTCTTTTTCTGAAGTTTTGTCCTATCCTTTAGGAGCATATTCCTCTATCTCCCTATTTTGCTTGACTTTCTATGTTTGTTTTTGTGAATTAGGCAGAATATTTGCTACTTTTCCTAAACTCGAAAGAATGGTCTTGTGTATGGTCATCCCATGTATAAACTGTGTGTGCTTGGTGACTTTTGTTGTCTGGCTGGAGCTGTGGCTGGTATGCAGTGAGGTTCCTGGGACACTCCATGCTGGGGCTGTCCTGGTTGGGATAACTGCTGTTGAAGTGGACATGGGCTCGGGTGCTCCTGAATATGTCTGTGTGAAGAAGGCACCTTGTCAGGACATTTGAAACTGAAGTGGGTGCAGGTTGGGGGGAAGTGTCCTATGGCTCTATGCACAGAGGGCACCCCGGCATATCCCTTCGATTCTTAATGCAAGTAAGAGAACATTGAAAAGAATGGATAAACTTCACTAAGATATTTTTGTTCATGTGATTGTTTTATTTAGCAGTATTTGCTGGCAAGTAATAGAAACATTAATTAAAACTGATTTATAATGTAACTGAATAGTCCAAAAAAGGTAAGGCTTCACTGTGTAGCTCAACAAGGTTTTCAAAGACCTGCTGGTCCTTCAAGATATCTAAAGTATTGTTACTATGACATAAAGGGAATTGATGCTGGATATTAAACAATAAATGCTTATGACAGGATCATAAGGGATATTTAACAGTTTCCATATTTATCCTTGAGTGGGCTAGAGTGATTATACTATGGAAATACACTGGATAGGAGACTTAGGGGTTCAAACCTACTAAGAGTCTGTGCTTTCCCCTCACTTATTAGGAAGATCTGGGTCCAAATCTTAATAACTGTTGTCTAAATTTTTATATGTGAAAAGTAAACTTTAATGCTATTTCCTATTATTGACGTGATGCTGAGTGAGTTATTGGATATAAAGTGCCCAACACAAACTGAATCATGTTAAACTCTCACAACAACTGCTACTAATATGGTTATTATTACCCATATAGTTATTTTACTTTCATGGCATGCCCCAGAATCTTGACCTAAAACTCTTCTGTTCCCATCATGTACTCATTTCTAGGTTATCTGCTTAATGAAATCCAAGTTAATATCTTCAGCTTTGAGTCCTCTCCTGTGCTCTACATTTTTTTCTCAAGCCAAAAACATTGCTGTTTTCCTGGACTTTTCTGTTACACTCCATTTCAACCCATCAGTTAATCTTATTGGTCCTATCTTCAAAATATACCCACAATCTAAACTACTTCTCATCCCTCTACTGTTATCACCGTGGACAAGCCACCATCCTCTTGTACCAGATTCTTGCTGTAGACTCCCTCCCTTTGTACTTGCCCCCCTTAGATTATTCTCTATACTCGTGCTCTAAACCTTGCAAAAGCTTTCCAGTCTCACTCAGGGTCCTTCTTGTGGAAAACTAGCTCAACATCATCCCCGCGCTCACCTTCTATTCCCCTGATGGCTCATACCACACCAGTTTCCTTTCTGTTCTTCACAATCAGCATACTTGTTTCCCACCTCAGAGTTTCCACAATTAATCTTCTCTTTGCCTGTTTTCCCCACTACATGTAAGCTGTGTGACAGAAAGGACTTTTTAAAATCTATTGCTGTCTAAGAAATATTTAGAATTGGGTCCTCTATATAATGCTCACAAAATGAAAGTACATGAATATTTGGGTCCCACGTGCATCTCTGGCCTTTGGCCTACAGAGAGCTGAACGGGCTCTATAAGAAGAGTTGGGTCCTCCAATTTCCACCAATAGGTGTTTGAATGAATTTTAAAATTGTACCTGAGGACACTAGTGAAGAAAACATGAAGACCACGCAGAGGTATGTTCGGAACTCTGTGCATGGCCATGCAAAAGAAGGCTGTTCATCCCCTACAAAAGGGAGGAGGAGAGGGTGTTCTGTTCTACAGCACAGGAATAATAGAGCCGGAAAGATTTCCTGAAATTGCATTTCAATTTTCAGGATTTCTCTCTTGCCAAAACCAAGATTGTCTTAACCTTTTCTTGATAATCCTAACATGACCCATGCTTTCAAAACAACTTTAAAAACCTTTATATAGGACAAGTTTGCATAGAACTGGACCTTCTATTTTGTGAGCTACTTACAGAAAGAACACCTTTTCTTTTTAAATTTCTTAATTATTATGTTCAATTAGCCAACATATAGTACACCATTAGTTTTTGGTGTAGTGTTCAGTGATTCATTAGTTGCCATAACACCCAGTGCTCATCACCACACATGCCCTCCTTAATACCCATCACCCGGTTACCCCATTTCCCCTCCCCCACTTCTGTAACCCTCAGTTTGGTTCCCCGAGTCCAGAGTCTCTCGTGGTTTGTATCTCTCTCTGATTTCTTGCCATTCAGTTTTCCCTCCCTTCCCTTGTGGTCTTCCATGCTACTCCTTATGTTCCACATATGAGTGAAACCATATGATGATTGTCTTTCTCTGCTTGACTTAGTTCACTTAGCATAATCCCTTCCAGTTCCATCCATGTCGATGCAAATGTTGGGTAATCATCCTTTCTGATGGCTGAGTAATATTCCATTGTCTATATGGACCACATCTTCTTTATCCATTTGTCTGTTGAAGGGCATTTCTCCTCCTTCCACAATTTGACTATTGTGGACATTGCTGCTATGAACATTGGGTTGTTTGTGCCCCTTCTTTTCACTCCATCTGTATCTTTGGGGTAAATACCTAGGAGTGCAATTGCTGGAATATAATGCAGCTCATTTTTAAAGTCCTGAGGAACCTGCATACTGTTTTCCAGAGTGGCTGTTCCAGCTTGCATTCCCAACAGTGTAAGAGGCTTCCCCTTTCTCCACATTCTCACCAACACTTGTTTTTTCCTTAGAACACCTTTTCTTTTCCCCAAAGTCACATACATTGGAAAGTCTAAGAGTATAGCTGTGATTTAAATGTTTTGTCTCCTCCCCCCCGCCCCCCCCCCCCACAAATTCAGGTGTTAAAATACTAACCTTCCAGTGTGAGGTACTAGGAGGTGGCACCTTTGGGAAGTGATGATGCCATGAGTGTATGGCCTTCATGAATGGGATTAATGACTAATATTTATATAAAAGAGAACTCACAGAAATTCCTAGCCCTTTCCACCATGTGAGGTTAAAATCTGCAACTCAGAAAAGGGAATTAGTTTGACCATGGTGACACCCCGATCTCTGACTTCCCAACCTCCAGAATTGTGAAAAAGAAATCGCTGCTGTCTGTAAGCTACACAGACTGTGATATTTTATTAGAGCAGAGCCCAAAAGACTGAGACAAGTGTGTAGGATTGTTCTCTGGTTTAGACATGGTGACAATTATATAAGAGGGACATACTGGTGTGGACTTAAAATTAATTATTTATTAAAGTAACCATTAGTTTCAAGCTATTTCTGAGTCTCATTTCATCCTGCTCTCAAATATTTAAGCTATTGATACTATTACATGGTCTTTCATTTCTACTTTTGCTTTGCTCCTTCAAACAGAGTCTGAAGGCATTGTCTTTCTATCAAGAAGAGCCTTGCCGTTTTCCTGCTCTGCTTCATGTAGCTGGTAGGACCCTCCCACTCTGGGGCAGCCCTGACTTCTGAAGCTTCCAGCAACATTCCTCATTACTGTGAGTAGACCTATATATGTCTATACATGCATACATACATACATACACATACACATAAATTTTATTACTTAGAGTCCAGTACCAAATGCAGTTTCATTTCATACACTACTTATCTTTTTGATATTTTTGTTCTAACTTTTATAATGTCTATATTCCAGGTACTTTTAAATAGCTTTTGAATAGTAAATATCCTTTGTTCTTAATTGCTCTTTTACTAGAAGGCATCACCTCTCACCTCTACCCACTGATGAGCCTGTGAACCAGTATCCCAGAGTGACTGACCTATGGTTTTTGTCATTTAGAATATCATGAGTCTCTGGGTCTTTGCTTCTGTGTGGCTCAAAATGCTGCACTGCTGCTCTCAACCCTCCTTACCTCTCCTATCCCCATTCTTCCAACCAGTATATAAAATGTAGCTTCATGCTGAATGGAGGCACAGAATTAATTTTTGCTGCCAAGACCAGCAGTGTTACCTTATGTCTTAGTCTGTTCAGGCTATTCTAACAAAAGTACTGTAGACTGGTGGCTTATACAACAAATGTTTCTCAGTTCTGGAGGCTATGTAATCCAAGATTAGAGTGCCAGCAGGTTTGGTGTCTAGTGAGGACCCATTTCCTGGTTTATAGAAGGCCATGTTCTTGCTATGTCTTCACATGGGTAAGGGTAAGGGAGCTCTAATCCCGTTCATGGAGCTCTGCCCTCATGACCTTATCACCTCCCCAAACTCCCCCTCTGAATACCATCACATTGGAGGTTAGAATTCAACATAGAATTTTGAGGGGAACACAAACATTCAGCCTATAACATCTTAATTTCTAAAATTCATGGCCAGTAATGAGAGAATAGTCATTCAGAGTGCATATCCCTAGAACCAGCCTACCCAGTTCAAATATTAGCAACTAACCGAAGTATTTGACTATGATCGAGTTATTTAGCACTTCTGTGTGCCAGTTTCTTAATCTTAAAATTACTGTTAGATCTATGTTATCACACACATATTTAAAGATTAAATGTTAAATTTAAGTATTATACAGAACATATCGAAAGATATTTGGAGAGTCAATATGTTTTTGTTACTAGTATTGCTTGTCATATTTCTGATCCAGTTGCATTGTTTTACTGTGACTAGCTATCTAACCAAGAATTATTTCAACTACATACTGGTGCATCTTTGCTGTAATTACAAAAAAAATTTTAACTAAACTTATTTTTGTTAATGTCTAAGGATCTTAGACAAAGTTAAAGAGAATGTCTACTCTTCTAACAATCCAATCCTTTATTATGTCTTACTAATCAATACTTAAGATACATAATTGCTTATATTTAAATAAAGTTTTGTAATCTTAAGGTTTTTTGTTAATTATGGATGTTTTGTACATAGTGATTTAAAAATCAACTTCTGACTACATTTTGCATTTCTTTGTGCTATTCTAAGTTTCTTAACCAACCAACAGCTCATAATTTGCAGGGTTCAACCAGACTGTTGATCAATTGATCACATGAAATACCATATTTTACATGAAGGTTGCAGCCTTTAATACTTGCATAATGAAATTTTGCAAAATGTGAGATTAATCATAAGTATAACCGATATTTGTGTTCTTGAGCTAAATTGGTATTGCCATGTGTCAGGAGCATAAACACAGCTGGAAACCTAAATTTAAGATGAATTTTTCATTTGTGGGAATTTGCATTATTTCAAATCTTATGTATAAAACAAAATTAAGATTTTCATAGCATACTATATCGAATTTTAAAGATTCAAATAAGTACAAAATGCAAACATTTTGCTTAAATTAATTTTACTACCTAAATTATTTGTCTTCTGCTCTTTTGCTAATGTTTAAAAGCCATAAAAACAATTTTTAGTTCTTATTTACTTGTTCAGTAGTTCCAATTAGAATTCTTGACTGAAACCTAGACATGCATTTGTGTATTACTCAGTTCTTTTGGTAGCTATATTTAAGAAACTCAGCTTGAAATTTCCGAGTAAAAAGAATTTGTTGAAAGTGTATAGGAGTACCTCCTATAACTAAAGGAAGTTATTGGGGTAGGTGGATTCCAAGAAAAACTTACAAAAAAAAAAAAAA
>NW_024426996.1:26842564-26853959 GCF_017311325.1 Ursus maritimus | reverse complement strand
AAAAAAAAAAAAAAGACTTGAAAGGACGTGAACCTCCTCTAAGACCCTCTCTCTCTTTGGCATTGGTCCATAAAATATTCTGTGTGAATATTCTTTTTTTGTACTTTAGATTGCTTCTTCTAGAAGGATGGTAGGAAATTGAGTTACTCAAATCTCCCAAGCCTTCTATTTTGTGATCCCTAATAATTTGACTGGCATTGACTCTTAATACTAACTTAAGTCAAACAAAAGAAAACTAAAGAAATAGTTCTAATTGGACGGCTTGCATCAGATACCCACCTTTGCATCACTTTGCTGGGCCAGGAGAGAAGATTCCTTGTATCAGAATTATAGCCTGTCTCTGGATATAAAGAGATAAATAACTTAAAAAAAAGAGGCCTCTGTATGTCTGATATTATACAAAAACAGATATTTTCTAATCCTCAAAACTGTCCTTTGGAACCTTTATAAATGAAGATGTTGAAATTTATTAAAGTTAGGTGGCTATTCCAAGGAACTATGCCTTCCTGAATTTGATTATACTGATGGCCCCAATTAAAGGCCTCCGTGTATCCAGTCCTGTTGCCTTTATAATTTTGTATTCCTTACCTTTTCTGACTCTGGAATGGTCTGTGACTTGGACAATAAAATATGGCAGAAGTAGCTTGTGCAAGTTCTGAGACTATACTTCTGCTTGCTCTCTGACTCATCTGAGCTTGGCCATTACTGTACCTCAACCTTGCCTTAAGAACATGCCTGATCTAGCTTGCCTGAGGGATCTAAGAGACACATGGAGTCCAGTCCATGGCCTGGACATACCTGTGTGTTTCAGATTGAATCATGTGTCTTGATTCTAGCATAGGCTGTGACTAATTAAAGGCTCTGAGAAATACCCTTGTGACCAGTGGTTATGGGTCTCAACCAGGCATTGGTCTCCATTCAACAGAATGCTCAGGAGAAAGACTGACACTCTGTATGATATGGGCCCTTTGGGTGATCGCTAATACGGAGAAGAGCAGTTACCATGTGGCATGCTGAGGTCCACACCCTAGGATGGCTCCCTAGGACCCTACAAAATAATTCTGTTGTTGCTACTGCCTATGCCTCTGTTGCCAAAACAAACAAACAAACAAAAACACATCCTCAGGGTTATAGAGGAAAAATACCCACTTATGGTATACCTATGGTTCAGGGTTAATTTAAACCCAATTTAAATCTAAGATCCTTAAAACCACTAAAGCCACTATTGCCATGGGAGACCTCTAATCTTGGTGATACTGATTTGGATTCTCTGGAAAAAGAAACTAATGTAAGTAGGTGGAGAGGATCTCCTCTTTTACTCCAAGTATATCTAATAGCAAAAACAAAATAAAAATGATAAAATAAAAATCAAACAACAAGAATGAGTCTAACTCAGAAGCAAAACCTGAAACAGATTTGAAACTTGACCCAACTGGAAAGCCAAAATTTACTAAATGAATTTATCAACCAAAAGTGCAAAATAGCCTTTGTGCCTCTATATAATGTTCTGAGTTAACTTTAATATCTGCTGAAACGTAGTAATTGGCAAATCTTTATCAATACTTTATCAAATTAGTTACACTTTGAGATTGCACTGAACTTAAACATGGTAGTCCCTATGGTTTTAGGGGACTTATAACATAAAATAGGTATACCTCACCTTACTGTCCTCTATCAGAATTCTTGCTTTGCCTAAATTACCCATTGTCTTTAAATATCCATAGCAGGCATGGAATTTCTGATCTATTGAAATAAAAATTACTTCGTCCCTGGTGCTTACAGCTGGCTTAACAAATGGGACTTCATGGATCTTCCTAACCAGTTAAAATAGTTAATACAGCTCAATATAAATAAAAATGGGGCCTTCAAAGATTAAAGGCCATCATTTAAGAGCTGTTCAGAGAATGGGTGGTTATTTTCAGTGCTTCTTTATTTAATAATCCAGTTTGACCTGTTCTTAAACCTAAAGCCAATGACTGCCATCTCACGAATTACCATGACCTTAATTCTGTGGTCCCACCTCTTTAGCCCTCCTATCCAATGTTATTAAAATTACTGATTCATCCAATCAGCAACTGGTAAATACCTTGAAGCCATAGATTTTTGGCTAATATCTATTCAGTGTTCATTTTACTAGCCTCTCAGTTGCAGTTGACCTTTATTTCTGAAGGAACACAATACACCTTTACCATGGGGTATATCAATAGCCCCATCATCACACACAGTCTTTGCAGGCAGAATTTAAACCTTGTCCGACTTTCTCCAGGAGCACAGGTATGCCCTTACACTGTTAACATTCTCCTCCAGTGACATTCATTTGAAACACGCAATCAAGACCTATAAGCATTCACAAAATGTTTGAAAAAGAATAGATCATTGCCACACATGAAGTACAAGGTCATGGCTATCTCAGTACAAACCTCTTGGCATTATTGGATTGCTCAAAGGCTACTCCATTCCTGATGCTGTCAAAAAACAACTATTGACCCTTTCAATACAGATAACATTAAAATAATTCCAGTATGTTTTAGGCCTTTTGGATTCCAGAGGCAATGTAATCCTTATTTATACATTTTATTTAGCTCATTTATATTGTACTTGCAAATTGGACAACTTTGAATGGGGCTCCTTAGAACAAAAGGCTCTAGAATCTGACCACGTAACAATACAACAGTGCCCTTCAGAGACTCTTGCATTGTAGAGCTTTTGGCAACATTTTATGTCTCCTGGAATCTCTGGACACCCCTAATGGCCAAAAATTGCCCCAAGGGTGACCCTAATTGGCTGAATTTCATGCAGTTTGACACTGGATGCCCTTGTTTACAATTGACTCCATCCGCTTGGTTTTACACACTTGAGCCATTGTGTAAGATCTGTCTAGGCAGATGGTCTGGTCAATAGTAACAACAATAATTCCTATCCAAGGTTTACCTTTACGGTAAAGAACTCGGAATCTCTAGCCTCACAGATACGCAGAATAAAAACCAAGATCATACAAATCTCTAAACAATGAAAGCCACAATATAAGGCCTTATTCAGGCACTCCTTATCCCCTTCAGAGTTCCAGATATTATTGATAGTGACAAAGACATTCCTCTCACTTCTGAAAATATATATGCTAGCTTTTGGTCAAATCATCACCAAGTCAGAGATGAAGAGTGGATCTTTCAGCACTCTTAATGGCCTCAGGCCGCTGTCCTCAGAGTGCCATAATGTTTTTTTTTTTTTTTTAACAATTTAAATGAAATTAAACATGGCCCATTTCAGCTCTCATTCATCAAGGATAAATTGTGGTAAGGTGTCTAAACTCCATTTTTGATGGTTGTCTGCTGACCATTTCTAAGCCTCCGTACTCTTCCCTCTTTTGCCCCATCATTGGACAAGTTGGTAAGAAGGCTTGGGTGTTTCCACCCTTGGGGTTGGCAGGAAGTTCAAACCAAGCAAACTACATTTATATTAACCCAAACCCCAGCCCCACTTTCTGACCACCAGAAAAACCCAAGCCAGTCTCCTTTCCCTGTCCTCCTAAGCCATTTCTGGACAGGCTTGGGAAGCTGCTCCATTCTCCCAAGGGAGTCTCATTATGTGAGTAATAAACCCTTTAATACTCTCCTGGTATATGTAAGGTGTTAGTCTCAAAATCCAAACAAAATTTGTGTGTGGGGG
This sequence comes from Ursus maritimus, assembly GCF_017311325.1. NCBI lineage: Eukaryota > Metazoa > Chordata > Mammalia > Carnivora > Ursidae > Ursus > Ursus maritimus. Next base: position 26,850,293 of record NW_024426996.1, on the reverse strand, counting down.
TGCATCCATTCTCTGCCTGATGAGAACAACATATACATATTTAAGTAATCAAGTCATTTTCTGCCTTGGACCTAAAACCCAATCTGAGTTTCCTTGGTGACTTCTAACGTAAATCAGTTATTTTCATCCTTTAAGTGGGCTGTCCATCATGAAGGATGGGCCCTAAGTGTTAGCGCACTGCTTGCAGCCATCTTAGCTCAGGAGGTCTGGCTGATGCCTAAAAATTCATAGTTATCATAGGGTATTTTATTTATAAAGAGTACACTGGCTGATTTTTGCATATTTCTTTCTTGGAAATGTCAGATTTTTGTTTAAAATGTATCCGTTATTTACTTCATCTTGTATGGATATAGCATGTTCTCACGCAAATAAGGCGATCATTGGCTTCATTGAAAATGCTAATATCATCCATTACAGATGAAATATAGTAGGTTAGGTGAAAATTACATGAGCAAATATGATTTTTTTTTCAAATTATTATACTTAACAAAACCACGTCATTGCAATTTTATGTGGGAAAGTTTTATTGTGCATAATGAAAATTATACAGTAATTGAGTAAATACTATGTTTGCTTAGGTAACTTTCCTTGAGTATATATTCTTATTAGAGAATTATCTTCTACATTTCAGGCATCTAGGGGTGCCTGGATGGCTTAGTGGGTTAAATATCTGACTTGTGGTTTCAGCTCAGGTCATGATCTTGCGGGTCATGGGATTCGGCTGACTTCAGGCTCCACACTCAGTGGGGAGTCTGCTTGAAGACCCTCCCCCAACTCATGTGCTCATGTGTACACGTGTTCTCTCTCTCTTTCTCTCTCTCCCTCAAATCTTTAAATTTCAGGCATCCAGTGATCACTGAAAGACAATGAAAACAGAAGACTTTATGACTATATTTCTTTTGCCAAATTAAAAACGTGAAGTGTAAAGTAAAAACGACTGCTTTATTACTGGGGTTTGCTTCAAGACTGCAGTCAGTATACCTGGGAAGGCACCATTTGGCCCTCACTCTCTAGGCCCGAGTGGGAACCTAGATGAAGGTTTTGGTGAGAGGAAATCTGAGGGAATATTCTGAACTCTTTCTGGCCAGAGGTACTTAGGTTATTGTGATGTAGGACTTGAAGGAAGCTATCCATTGCTTGAAGGCTGCTATGTAAGCCATGGACAGAAAAAATGTTGGTGTTCCACAAGCAGCAAAAGTTTTCTCTCCTACATAGGAAATTAGAAGGAATGGAATTTGTTGCTTTATGTGATTTTTGAAGAGTAAAGAGAAAATGGGACAAATCCTTTATCTCCCACCCATAAAATAATTTCTTTTGCGTTTACATGAAGTTTCTCCCAAAATTTCTATGAAGTCTTCCATATTGATTTGTCTGATTCTTCAGTTAAACTTATCTGTTCAACCTCAGATAATTTTCTGAGCTGCCTCATCTCCTGTTTTCCTGACAGCATTCTTGCCTAACTGCAGCGATTTGTTTATGGGTCATCTTTCTTAGATTTATGTACCTGCATGTTTTCTAAAGAAGCTTCCACATGCTGTTGACTATGTCATGGCTGATAAACTACTTTAAATTCCTAGTATAGGTGGACAGGTCATCTTTCCATTCAGGACTTATGATAAACATAATGGAATAATTTTTTTTTCTCCAAAACATTTTTTCTAGCTTGAAGCTTATACAATTTTTGGTAGACTATTTTTATAGCTCTTAACTAAATTGATTTCCTGTGGTGATCTTGTAAGAGGCCTATGTTTTGCAATCTTGAAGCAAGGTTTAAATGAAGAAAAAATAGTATTTTAAGCATCATTGATTTCTTTTCTTCTAAGCAATGATAATTTTCAAAAACACAAAGGATTTCTCATAAAACATCAACTTAACTTTTTAACTTGAAAATCAGTTATTTTGTTATAGGGATTTTTAAGGAACATTTATTTGTAAAGATTTTTTTTATTGGAGAGAGAGAGCACGTGAGAGCATGAATGGGGGGAAGGGCGGGGGAGAGGGAGAAGCAGATTCCCTGCTAAGCAGGGAGCCCGACACAGGGCATGATCTCAGAATCCTGGGATCATGACCTGAGTCAAAGGCTGATGCTTAACTGACTGAGCTACCCAGGTGTCCCAGGAAACATTTATTTTTAAAATAAGGTGATAAAGATACTTGGAATAACCAAAAATATACCCTTGAAGTTAATCAATTGGATAATCTTCTGAAGATACTTACAACTTGATACTCAGAAATCTTTTAGGTGGATAAGTTTATGATTTGGGAATTTGTTTGAAATTTTTATTTGAAAATTTCCCATACCACGTTCCAATAATTCATTAACACGTCTATCAAACAAATTTACTTACATAAAACAAAGTAAATTCTATGTCTGTGTTAAGTTCTTAGTAAATGTTTGAAATTTTGGGGTATAAAGAATTATAGCTTTCAGGTATGGAATTAGTAACACAAAAAATTTCTGGGTATATAGAATGAGGCTAAAAACCTCCTAGAAATGTGACCTTTCTGATTTATATAATATTTGCAGTTAATGTGAAGCAGCCTTATTTTAAAAGGATACATTCAGTGGCAAATTCATGTGAATATATTAGGGACTATAGATTATTATAGTCCTTAAATCTCTGAAGCGTTTTCTCCTCTGTGGTTTGTGAGCTTTCAAGTCTGAGGGTATGAGCCAATTATCTGTGCTCTTCCTCTTTGAAATTTAAACCACTGAGAACCTTCTCTCTTTTCTTCTAGGCACCTATTCTTTCTTGGGAATGTTTATTCCTTTTAATTTTGTGGAAGGCGACACATGAGGATTGTGTGTGGGGGGCCACAAAGGCTCTCTGTGGGCCACCAAATGTGGTGTCTGTCTCGATTGGAGGTGGCGCCCCAAATGTGAGGTGACCCAATTCGGTGGAAGCTGGAGGCATGGGTGGCGGGTGGTGAAAGAATTCACCAGAGGCAGAACAAAGGAGATAGAAATTTATTGAATACACCTCAAGAAAGTGGTGGGCAGGACAGCAAAGCAGAGAGACTGTCTGCCATGAGGCAGGGGAATGGCATTTTAGTTAAAGAGGGAAGGTGAGGAGGTATGAGAACTAGGGAATTTTCCTTTTTTGGTGCTTAGGTCTGGATGTAAGTAACCCATTGGTCAGCCAGGGCTTATGGATATTTTGAGGTGGGTTGCCTAATGGGCCTGTTAGTATTCAGCCAGGGGGTTGAGGGTCACCGTGGGCCCTACTACCTTAGTTTTCCATCATTCAAGTTGGTTGCCTAAAAGGAGCCTCTACAGATTGCACTATTAGTTATCCTTGGGAATTTTCCTGTATAAATAGAAGAAACCAACATTATGGGTCATGTACCAATGGGCACTGTATAAATGTATGTTGATGGGGGCACCTGGGTGGCTCAGTTTAAGCATCTGCCTTTGGCTCAGGTCATGATGGTTCAGGTCAAAGTCCTGGGATCTGAACCCCACCTCACATTTCCCTCTGCGCCTCCTCCCTCCTTGTGCACGTACAGGCATTTGTGCACATGCTCTCTCTTGAATAAATGAATAAAATATTTTTAAAAAATGCATGTCGATGACAGGAGTAGAGTTTAACCTAAGTAGGGAAGATACCTTTGCATATCCTTCTGCTACAGAAGGTATTTCTAAGTGTTTATTCTTTTTCCCTCTGAACTTTTCTATGTATAGTTTCATTTTTTTCTTCATATGTCTGAACAAAGATTGTGACTTGCTAGGCTTTAATTCTCGTTCTCTACATCTATCTCAGAAAAATGGGTATTTTCTACCTCTTCCTTCCTGCATCTTCAAAATTTCTGTCTCAGTGTATTGTTGCCATTGCATGCAAGAATGATACAGCTATTCCCATTTTTTAAAAAATACAATCTTTCTCTTGAGCCACATGCTTTTTCAGCTAATGCTCCATTTCTCTGCTCCCCCTTTTAGCAAAACTCCTTGAATAAGTTGCCTTCATTTACTGTCTTTAATTCCTTTCTTTCCATTCTCTTGTGCATCTGCTTCCAGGCTTTTCTCTCCTCCATGCCATCTGAAGGGTCTGATCAAGGGCATTACTAATTTAAAGGAGACAAAGACTCTCACTTCTTTGAAGGAATCCAGCAGAATCATGAGATGTATTACATCTTTACCAATAAAGGGAAGAAAAGGAAATCTTTCAGCTCTTATGGCTTACAGAGAACTTCATTTTTATTTAAGCTTTTGGAAAATAAAGATGTAATTGTAATATCTTTACTGTGGCAAAAATTATTAAAATGACAAAAAGGACTCATAAAGCTTTTGGTTTTAAAGGTAATATTTCTCTGGACAGTAAGAATAATCTCTTCAGCAATATGTTGGCATACTTTTAAATATACTTGTATTATAAATAATACTTAAAGGACAGCAGTTTTAGAATTTTAGAAAAATAGAACAGAATTATACATTCAGATGACTTCATAGGTTAAGAAAGTAAGAATTCTTCTGTGGATATTCTCAAGTTACTACCTTATCATAACTGGTTTTATGATGCAGAATACGGTCTGCTCCCCTACTCTAGGGGAAGATAAAACTTTTTCTCATCTTTCTTGACATTCTTTTCACCATCCTTTGGGAGGATTGTAGTTTGAAGGAGAAGCACTGAAATTAATACAATTTGAACTAAAGAAAATAGGACCAAGAATCTTTAAATGTACAACAGAAGAGTAAAGGGCAGAAGAGAATTTTTAAAGACTGGAGTATAAGGCCTGTACTATACTGATTTGCATTTATGTCACTAAAATCTGTAATTGTCATCTGAAGGTCAGTTATCAGTCTTTGGTCTGCCAGCAGCATTGGACACATTTCTCCACTCTTTCCTTCTTGAGCCCTATTCTTAATTTCAGGCTACATCTTTTACTTGCCATCCTACTGTACTGGACATTCCTTCATCTCCTTGAGGGTGATTTTCATCCTGTTGACTTTGAAGGTTGAAATGCCTTAGAGCTATGTCCTGGACCTTCCTTCTTTTCAGTCTGCATGTACTTCTTGGATGGTCTCAACCAGTTCCATGGCTTCAACACCAGTCACTTCCCTGAACGTCAGGTTCACTTTACTCAACCACATCTTGACCTCCCATTTGGATGTCTGAAAGTTTTGTCAGATTGGACAGACCTCAATACACATTCTTAATATCCTCCCTACTCCAAATCTGCACTTCCATTCATTAGTTCCCATTGTAGTATGTGGGCACCTCCATTTGCTATTTTTGCTTTTTCCTTGTCTTTCACTCAGACCCTATATCCAACCCATGAAGAAACTCTGTCACATACAGAATTTCCTATCCGGACATATATAATCTCATTATTTTCATGGAAACTATCCTAACCAAAGACACTTTTTTTTTTTTTTTAACTGGACTTTGGCAATTTGGAGTCCTAACTGGTCTCCCTTACAACCTCACTTCCTTGGGTCTACTATTAAAACTGTCTCTTTAAAGTTTATTACTATGATAACAGGTTGGCTATTGTAAAATATAAGGCAGATTCTGTCACTCTTCTTCTCAAAGCCTCTAAATGGCTTGCCATATTACTCAGAATAAAAACTTGAATTTCTTTTTTTTTTTTTTTTAAAGATTTTATTTATTTATTCGACAGAGATAGAGACAGCCAGTGAGAGAGGGAACACAAGCAGGGGAAGTGGGAGAGGAAGAAGCAGGCTCATAGCGGAGGAGCCTGATGTGGGACTTGATCCCATAACGCCGGGATCACGCCCTGAGCCGAAGGCAGACGCTTAACCGCTGTGCCACCCAGGCGCCCCAAAACTTGAATTTCTAACCATAGTTATAAGAACTACATAAACTTCTTCTCTACCCCATCCTTCTGCCTACCCCCATCTCTCTGATTTTCTATTTTATTTCTGCTTTACTCTAGCCACATTGATTCTCTTGTTTTTTGTTTTTCTTTCTCTTCTTAACAGGCCACATAAATATACACCTCAAAGCTTCCTTGTTTGTGGTTTCCTCTGCCTGGAATGCTGTTAACCAAAATACTCTCCCTCACTTGATTCAGGTGACTATGAAAATGTGAGCTTAACAGAGACTCCTTTCCCACTAGCAATATTTAAAAAGCAACTTCTACTCTTTTTCTGCCCTATTTTTCTTAGAATTTTTTATCACCTGCACACATTTAGTTATTGTTTCTCTCTAGAATGGAAATGTATGTTTCATTGCAGAAAACACTTTACTTTATTCACTATGTATTGCCAGCACCTGAAAGAATACTATATCCATATTAAGTGCTAAAAAAAAAATGGTTTTATTTATGAACACTTTTACACGTAGAACAAAACTGAAAGACTTACTACATTAAGCACTTTATTTTCAGGACCTAGGTTTTCCCATTAATATTTTACTGTCTTCTTTTCATCGCATATCTAAGTGCCTATTTTTCTCTCTCCATCTATTAAATATCATATTTTAGACCTATTTCAATGCAAAGACCTCTGTATACTTCCCCTTAAATAATTCAACATGAAATTTATTAACTAAAGTTCAATATTTATGATTTTTCTTGATGTAAATTTTGTGTATGATTAAATGTGTAAATCTGAAGTATACATCTACTAAAATTTGAACTGTGCAACCAAAACTTCTATTAAGATATAAAATATTATTTCAGGAAGTTCATACCTTTCCAGTCAACTCCCCAATCTCCACCCTGCAGCTACCAGTGTGCTGATTTTTTTCAACCATAGGTCACTTTTAGAATTTCAAGTAAAAAATAGCATCACACAGATGTACTCTTTTCTGTAAGACCTTTTCAGTAGCATAATGCTTTCAAGACTCTTCTGTATTGTTGTATGCATTAGCAATGCTTTACTTTTTATTGCCAGTAGTATGAGAACATGTGTTTGTTTAGTCATTCTTCTACTGATGAACATGATAAACACTGGGTTTTTTTTTTTTTTTTCAGAATTTGGCTATTATAAATCTGCTAAGCATAGTCTTTTTTTTTTTTTTTTTACGATTTTATTTATTTGCCAATGAGCAAGAGTGAGCACAAGCAGGGGAGTGGCAGGGAGAGGGAGAAGCAGACTCCCCTCTGAGCAAAGAGCCTGATGTGGTCCCAGGACCCTGGGACCATGACCTGAGCTGAAGGCAGATACCTAACTGACTGACCCACCCAGGTGTGGGTGCATATTCTCACTCAAGTATTTTTGTGACCAGGCAATCCCTTGGGGTCCCCTTCCTCCTTGGGAGCTTTATACAATCACTTTGCTATTGCTTGATAAACTTTGCTGCAAAAAACAAAACAAGACAAAACAACAACAACAAACAAAAAAAAACCAGTATTTTTTGTGATCCTGTCTTTCTATTTTTACTTCTTGTGGGGGGATAAATAACTAGAAATAGAATTGTTAGGTCCTGTGATAGGTAAGTGTTCCATTTTACAAAAAAAGTTGCCAGTAACTTTCCAAATGGTTATATCATGTTAAGCTGTCATAAGGAGTATATGAATGTTCCATTGTTCTATGTCCTTATCACCATTTGGTATTACCAGTTTTCTTAATTTTAGCCATTGTGGGGGGATTATAGTGCTGTATCATTGTGGTTTTAGTTTGTTTCCCTGATGACTAATGATGTTGAGTACTTTCTCCACACACTTATTGATCAGATCTTTTTCTGTAAAATGTCTTTTTAGATTTTTTGCCCATTTTGTATTGAGTTGTATTATTATTATTATTATTATTATTATTATTATTATT
>NW_024426996.1:26757488-26842557 GCF_017311325.1 Ursus maritimus | reverse complement strand
CCCCTCAGTCTTTCTCTTGCTGTCAGGGGAAAACTTGTTGTTTTCTCTTTTAAGAAGTACACAGAGAGTTTTCTCACTCTCCTGGGACAAATTTGTTATCTCCTCTTAGAATAGAGGCATCTTCTTTTCTATAAAAACAAAGGATTATTAAAAAGTTACACATCTTATGGTAACCCGTTTCCTGTGAGTATGTATATTACTGTTTATAAAATCACATAGCACATAAGGAGAACATATAACTAAGAAATAGAAATCTATGAAAATGATGCAGAACTACACTGGAAGAATGAATGTCTGTGGGATCTTAGGTGGAAGTGAGTTCAGTCAGCACTTCCTGGGACTGGATCATCATTGTTAGAGACTCTAAGTTCTAGTCCAAGGCCACATTTCTGCACTACAGAGAGAGAGAGAAGTATAAAATCAAAATTTAAGTGTGATAAAACTAATAACCCTTTTGGACTACTTTAAAGCTTTTTGAAAAGTGTCAAACATTAAAGTCTTTCCCAAAATTAAAAACATTTTTTCAAACTCCTGCTTTGCTGGCAGTTTAGGCACATGCTTAGTTTACCTAATTAGGTATTCAACCCTGGCACTGCATGGTTCCAGAATTAAGGGAAATGAGAGACAAATCCAATAGGAGATGCTTTATGATGTATTTTAAAATACTTCATTCATAGCAGTATATATTCTAATTTATACCTTAGAAGTTTTCACCTTCTAAAGGGAGTACATATTTCATGGGTGGTTGCCTAGCATTTAGTCTAAAGAGCACTCTTGAGGCTACTGCATGTCTTTGAGCTATCTCTATCCCTGATCCACACCAAAGGTTTTGTTATTAGCTTAACTGATGTCAAAAGTGGCTTTTGATAGGTGAAACTCACAATATTCGTGATACGTGGACTGGCCAGAAATAACAAGGGACAGTCCTACCCTTGTAGAAATGGGATATAAGAATTCTGTAAACAGTAATTGACTCTCAAATAATTCTGGGTTCAGCTGCTAATTGAGAGTTTTCTGGAACTTTTGCCTCTAGGTGATTTGTCAGTCTGTGTCTAGAGAATTGTCACCATTACTCTGCATGTACCATTTATGCAACGTGCTGCTGGAGCAACTGAAAGGGCAGAGAGCTGTACTTCATGTGTGGTTCCTATTAGTAATAAATGTCTGTATGTGTGGCATACTTCTGTCTGGAAATTGCTTTCACTGTAACCTGGTAGGGCGGCTATGAAAGTGACCAGTAGCTATCATTTGCCTCTAAATTTGGACAGTAACAAAAAAAAACACCTAAGATTTACATATGACTAAACCGACTTAGGTCAGTTTTGCTTACACTTAATCTTTGACATTTACTTTAATCATATAATCCTTGGCATCTCTACCAAATACACAGTATTATAGCATAGAGGGTAAGGGCACAGAAGACCTGGGTTCAAATTTCAGCTTTATCATTTATTAGCTGTTATTTTACTTCAGTTTGTTTCATTTTTTCTCTCTACAGTAAAATAAGGACAGTAGTAGTACCTACCGTAGTTGATATGGAAATTACATAAGTTCATATTTTAAACCATTTCAAGCAGTGCTATATAAAAGTTTGTTAAAATGCAAATATCTGCTATGACATTGGAGAGATAGAGTGAGAAGTAATTGTTCCAGTGTATTTATTATGAGCTTTTGGGAAATAATGTAAATAGAATATATGGGCTTCCTTTCTTTTATGCTTTAAGGAATGGAATAAAATATATTACTTGTCTTTAACTGAAGTTAGGAGGTTTGAAATCACTGAAAGTGCTCAGGATTCTATAGCCAGAAGCTAAGGAGCAAAATAAAAAGCTACAGTAGCCTCACAAAACATATTCCCACTTACATGGTATTCAAAAGCTATTTTCATCTCTGCTTGTAAGCAGAGAGAAACAAAAGGAGAACATAAGAGCAAATGCTTCTAGCTGGTTGTTAATTATTAACTGAAAGAAATGTATAGGACTTGAAAGTGATAGGAATCCAAAATGAAACATCAACTTCATGTAAAACAGGCTGGTTAGATTGTATATATTTGTTAGCATTTTAGCTCATATTTGAAAGAATATTCCACCATTTGTACAGTTACTAAGGGACAAAGTTAAATATTTTTAAGGTTAACACAACTAATAGCTTCATAGAAATTTCATTATAACAGTTTGGGAGATCTGGAATGATAAGTGTCCATTGTTCTTTCTTTCTTGTAAGTGGTCAAACTTTGCTTGATTGTCTGGCCATCAGATGTAGAAAATGATGTTGCTTGACCTTACTATATATATGGGAAAGCTGAGATTTTATTATTTTTGATAAACATATTGAACCACAGCCGGGGGTTATTTTCCAGTAGGGTTACTGATTTGTATACAATTTTCTCTTGTCAGTCCTTGATTTTTCATTGTTTCTGACTTTTCTTGGTCCTCTCCTGGAGAAGCAGATGACAAATCACTCTTCAAGTGCCAATCATAAATGACAAATTGGTCTCAGGATTTTTGACCCTTGAGAATGAGGACAATCATTTTGGATATTGTTTGACAGTTAAAGGGTATATTAGCTTATGGATTATTTTACTGCAGAGACTTCACAAAATGCTATCCATTTCCTGTCAGAAGTATAGAAAATGGTTTTAATATTATATCTCTAAGATATTTGATAAAATGACTACAAAAGTTAGGGTATTCTTAACCATCTATTGTCTTGTTTTACTGATTTTAGAAAAATTTGGTGTGTAAGAATTCACATGTGTACAATAATTTCTCATGTGTACAAATGAACTGATTTCCCCAAAGTAAAGGGCTTAATGTTATTTAGAATTAGTATAAAAAGTTGTATTATAAAATTTTGTATTGATTAAAACAAAACAAAACAAAAGAATAGCCTGACCGTAGAAATGGATTAGAAAAACTATATTCTTCATTTAGTATCTAGAACATATTTGAGACCCTGAAAAAAACTTGCTTATAGTTTAGAAAATAAAGATCTTGGATATATTTTTCATGGACATTCTGGTTATTAGGCCTGACTTTTTGGGTAGGATATATGCATTATGAGCAACTATATGCCAACAAATTAAGGAATCTGGAAGAAATGGATGCATTCCTAGAGATGTATAAACTACCAAAACTAAAACAGGAAGAAACAGAAAACCTGAACAGACGCATAACCAGCAAGGAAATTGAAGCAATAATCAAAAATCTCCCAACAAAGGGGCCGGTGCCAGATGTCTTACCAGAGGAATTCTACCGAACATTTAAAGAAGAATTAATACAAATTCTTCTGAAGCTGTTTTACAAGTAGAAACAGAAGGAAAACTTCCATACTCATTTTATGAGGTCAGCATTACCTTAATCCCAAAACCAGACAAAGACCCCCACCAGAAAGGATTGTAGACAAATATGCCTGATGAACATGGATGCCAAATTCTCACCAAGATACTGGCCAATACACTGAATAAGAGCCAATATTACTAGCCAATATTATTATTACTAGCCAATATTACTAGCCAATATTATTAGCCAATAAAGAGCAAATAATGAATCATGGAACATTGCATCAAAAACTGGGGATGTACTGTATGGTGACTAATATAACAAAATAAAAATTATTTTAAAAAAAGGTACTAGCCAATAGGATCCAACACTACATTAAAAGGATTATTCACCATGACTAAGTGGGATTTACTCCTGCGCTGCAAGGGTGGTTCAACATCCATAAATCAATGTGATACACTATATTAATAAAAGAAAGGAAAAGAACCATATGAGCTTCTTGATAGATGCAGAAAAAGTATTTGACAAAGTATAGCATCCTTTCTTGCTTAAAACTCTTCACAGTGTAGGGATAGAGGGAGCATACTTCAATATCATAAAAGTCATCTGTGAAAAGCCCACAGTGAATATCATTCTCAATGGGGAAAAACTGAGGTCAGGAACATGGCAAGGATGTTTACTCTCACCACTGATATTCAACATCATACTAGAAGTCAAAGCCTCAGCAATCAGACAACAAAAAGAAATAAAAGGCATCTGAATTTGCAAAGAAGTCAAAGTCTCAGTCTTCACAGATGACATGATACTTTATGTGGAAAACCCAAGAGACTCTACCCCAGAATTGCTAGAACTCACACAGGAATTCAGCAAAATGGCAGGATATAAAATCAATGCACAGAGATCAGTTGCATTTCTATACAATAACCACGAGAAGAAAAAAAAATTAAGGAGTGGATCCCATTTACAATTGCTCCCCAAACCATAAGATACCTAGGAAAAAACCTAACCAAAGAGAAAACTATAGAACACTCAGGAAAGAAATTGAAGATACAAAGAAATGGAAAAACATTCCATGCTCATGGATTGGAAAAACAAATATTGTGAAGATGTCTATGCTATCTAGAGCAATCTGTACATTCAACACGATCCCTATCAAAATACCATCAACTTTTTTTCATGGAGCTGGAACAAATAATCCTAAAATTTGTATGGAACAAGAAAAGACCCCAAATAGCCAGAGGAATGTTGAAAAAGAAAAATGAAACCTGATAATATCACAATTCCAGACTTCAAGCTTTATTAGAAAGCTGTAATCATCAAGACAGTATGGTACTGGCACAAAAAAAAAAAAAAAAAAAGACACATAGATCAATGTAACAGAATAGAGAACCCACAAATGGACCCTCAACTCTATGGTCAACTGATCTTCAACAAAGCAGGAAAGAATGTCCAATGGAAAAAAGATGGTCTCTTCAACAAATGGTGTTGGGAAAATTGGACAGCCACAGGCAGAAAAATGAAACTGGACCATTTCCTTACACCCTACACAAAAATAGACTCAAAATGGATGAAAGACCTTAATGTGAGACAGGAATCCATCAAAATCCTAGAGGAGAACACAAGCAGCAACCTCTGCGACCTTGGCCAAAGCAATTTCTTGCTAGACACTCCTCCAAAGGTATAGGAAACAAAGGTAAAAAATGAACTATTGGGACTTCATCAAGATAAAGCTTTTGCACAGCAAAGGAAACAGTTGACAAAACCAAAAGACAATGGACAGAATGTGAGAAGATATTTGCAAATGTCTTATCAGATAAAAGTCTAGCCAGTCAGAATGTTTAAAATTAACAAGTTAGGAAATGAAAGGTGTTGGTGAAGATGGAGATATAGGGGAACCCTCTTTCACTATTGGTGGGAATGCAAGCTCGTACAGTCACTCTGAAAAAAAGTTGAAAATAGAGCTACCCTACCACCCAGCAATTGCACTACTAGGTATTTACCTCAAAGATACAAATGTAGAGATCGAAAGAGGCACCTGCACCCCAATGTTTATAGCAGCAATGTCCACAATAGCTAAACTATGGAAAGAGTCCAGATGTCCATTGACAGATGAATGGATAAAGAAGAGGTGGTATATACGCACAATGCAAAACTACTCAGCCATCAAAAGCAAAACAAAACAAAACAAAACAAAACAAAAAACACCCAAAAAACTTGCCATTTGCAATGATGTGGATGAAGCTAGAGGATATTATGTGAAGTGAAATAACTCAGGGAAAGACAAGTAACATATGATCTCACTCATGTGGAATTTAAGAAACAAGACAGGATCGTAAGGGAAGGGTGGGGAAAATAAGACAAAATCAGAAAGTGAGACAAATCATAAAAGATAGACAAACTGAGTGTTGCTGTAGGGGAGGGACATAGGGGGTTGGGGTAACTGCGTGATGGGCATTAGGGAGGACACATGATGTAATGAGCACTGGGTATTATATAAAACTGATGAATCACTGAACTCTACCTCTGAAACTAATAAAACATATGTTAATTAATTGAATTTTAATTAAAAAACTAAGAAAAATTTAAAAATAAATGCCTTTATATTAAAAAAATACCTAGTAATGTGATTGCTGGATCATAGGATAGTTCTATTTTTAACTTTTTGAGGAACTTCCATACTTTTTTCTATAGTGACTCCACCAGTTTGCATTTCCATCAACAGTGCAAGAGAACCAGTTCCCCTTTTCTCCACATCCTTGCCAACACCTGTTGTTTCTTGTGTTGTTGATTTTAGCCATTCTGACATGCGTGAGGTGACATCTCATTGTAGTTTTGATTTGTATTTCCCTGATGATGATTGATGTCAAGCTTCTTTTCATGTGTCTGTTGGCCATCTGTATGTCCTCTTTGGAGAAATGTCTATTCATGTCTTCTGTCAATTTTTAAATTGGATTATTTTTGGGGTGCTGAGGATGATAAGTTCTATATATATTTTGGATACTAACATTTTGTCAATATCTTTCCCATTCTGTAGTTTGTCTTCTAATTTTGTTGATTGTTTCCTCTGTGTTTAGAAGCTTTTTATTTTGATGAAGTCTCAATATTTTATTTTGGCTTTTGTTTCTGTTGCTTCAGGAGTCCTATTTAGAAAGAAGTTGCTATAGCCAATGTGAAAGAAGTTCCTGCCTGTGTTTTCTTTTATGGTTTTACATCTTTAATACATTTTGAATTTATTTTTGTGTATGGTGTAAGATAGTGGCCCAGTTTCATTCTTTTGAAGGTTACTGTCCAGTTTTCTCAACACCATTTGTTGAAGGGACTTTTTCCCATTGGGTGAAGATTAATTGACCATATATCTGTGGGTTCATTTCTGGGTTTTCTATTCTGTTTCTTTGATCTACGTATCTATTTTTATGCCAGTACTGTACTGTTTTGATCACTATAGATTTATAATATAACTTGGAAGTCTAGAAATGGTATTATGCTAAGTGAATTAAATCAGAGAAACACAATTATCATATGGGTTCACTTAAATGTGGAACATAGGAATAGTGCAGAGGACAATAGGGGAAGGGAGGGAAAATGGAATGGGAAGAAATCAGAGAACGAGACAAACCATATGAGACTTTTGACTTCAGGAAACAAATTGAGGGTTGCAGAAAGTGAGGTGGGTGGGGGGATGGGATAATTGGGTGATGGGTATTAAAGAAGGCACATGATATGATGAGCACTGGGTATTATACTCAACTAATGAATCATTGAACACTATATCAAAAGCTGATGATATTCTATACCTTGGCTAATTGAATTTAAATTTTAAAAAGCTGGTTAACTTGGTTTACCTAATGCAGCAAATAATATTGGTTTTGTCAGTAGTTCTGAGTCTAGTATATTTGGCCATTTTCCACTTATTTTCAGGAAATTGTTGTGAACATTTCAGGAAATGTTATTCACAAGTAGCCTACAAAAGAAAACCAGTAAATCTTAGTTTCTCCTTATACAAAAAGAATTTTCAGATGGGAAAAGAAAAAGGATAAAGTCAAAATTGGACGTACAGATTTACTAGAAGAAAACACCAGTGTATATTTTTATAAACTCGAGACAGAGAAGGATTTTCTTTATTGGACATCAAATCTATAAACTTAAAGAAAACATGACTGTTTGCAACGTATTAAACATTTAAAATCCTATAAACAGAAAAAAGAAACCTTGGACTTCATTAGCATGTCAGGCAAATCTATAACATATTAAATGTAACTACAAGAGAATAAAAAGATAAATCCAATAATATGGAATGCTCTACAGTTAAAAAGGAATGAGGAGAATCTTTGAGGAGAGAAGCTATTTTACGAAATGAGTTTGCATAGGATTAATAAAAGTCTCTTGAAGAAACAAAATTATAACTATTTAATGAATATGCAGTGGAATGTTGTTTTTATGTGTGTGCCAACTTCTCTCTAAGCTGACACCCACCCAGGAAGTTTTCTTAGGAAGATTTCATATTTATTAGTTAGGGAAAGAAATGCTAGCACATTCTCTGGTGAATTGGTGATATTTCAGAGCTGGTTAAATAATGTTTACTTACTGTGGTTGGCGAGTTTCTCTCCTCAGTGTGATTGGAAAAGGTAATAAATTTTCCTCTAATTACCAACTGTATTCCTCACTTGGAATCAGTCTCAGCTGGGTAATTCCTTCCCAGTTCTGATCTCTGAAGAACAGGTCATATGTGTGTGACCTGAAATAATCTGGATAGGTATATAACCCTGTAGCCTTCAGAATATAGCTGTTTTCTTTGAGACTCTTCTAGAAGTAACAGTGTGACACTGGCTGAGTATAATATTGGCTAGGAATTATGGAAAATTCCTGTTGATCATTCTAAATATATTTTTAGGTTATTATAAATCATTCCTCTAACATCATTGTTAATGTGTGTAAATGATTTATGAATGTTATGTTTTTATGTGACTCTGTGTATATTGCTTAGTCCTAGAAGAATAACTAAATCTGCC
This sequence comes from Ursus maritimus, assembly GCF_017311325.1. Classification (NCBI taxonomy): domain Eukaryota; kingdom Metazoa; phylum Chordata; class Mammalia; order Carnivora; family Ursidae; genus Ursus; species Ursus maritimus. Next base: position 26,834,267 of record NW_024426996.1, on the reverse strand, counting down.
TATAAAGTACTATACAGAATTCAATCTAGTAGTATAGAGGTTTTTGGAAATGCAATGAAAGAAGAAGGAAGAATAGTTTTCCCTAAAAGTCTATAGCACAGAACATAAAATTCCTTATTTGTTCATATACCCGAGGAAGGTTGTTTTATTCGCAAACTCTAGGATTTCTTCAACAAGATAGATTTACCATAAGTTGTCTTTTGAAAGCATTTTTTTTCTTGTTAATAGACAAAGGAATGTAAATTCTGGTCTCATTATGAACTTTGAGTTAATGAAAAATGAAATCCTAATTCGATACATGAAAATTAAATCCATTAATGATACTTCAGAAAAAGCAAAAAAAAAAAAAAAGGCAAAAGCTTTGTCTCCCATTAAGGTACTATCTCTTTTTTCTTTAATTTTATTTTTGATCAACTCTTTGAAAATTGGCATTTCAAGGAAACAGCCTGAATGGATGAAGAAAAACTGCTCTTTTTTTTTTTGAAAGAAGAATGCCTGCTAATAAATGCAGAAGAGATAATTAGAAAATTACTGTTCAGCAAGTTTTCATGAAACGTGATTCAGACATGGATTGATCATCAGTGGATGCTGAAACTATTAGGTGAAAGATGAATAGAAAGTAGATACTTGCTTGTTTCAAGAGTGTCAGCCCCTCAAACTGAGATTATTTATTAACAATATTTCACTAAACAAAATTTAAAAGATGTACTTCAGAAAAGGGGGAAATGATCCCAGATTATCTAAATTTTAAGAATGAATTAGAGCCTCTTTTGCCTGTCCCCTCCCCCCCAAAAAGGAAAAAGAAAAATGAAAAAAGTAAACAAGTGGCAATTCAGAAAAATGCCAACAATTATACTCAATCTGAATTCTTCCACAGGTTTTTCAGTCTTTCATGAGGCAACTAGTCCATTTGAACTTTAAACTGCTATGACAAATAGCATCAGTTGATGGGCTCTTTCCATAATTTGGCTATCGATAATGCTGCTATAACCATCAGGGTCCAGGTGCCCCTTCAATCACTATGTTTGTATCCTTTGGGTAAATCCTAGTAGTGTAATTGCTGGGTCATAGGGTAGCTCTATTTTCAACTTTTTGAGGAATCTCCATACTGTTTTCCAGAGTGGCTGCACCAGTTTGCATTCCCACCAACAGTGTAAGAGGGCTCCCATTTTTTTCCACATACATACTTGCTAACATCTTTTGTTTTCTGTGTTATTAATTTTAGCCATTTTTGACAGATATGAGGTGATATCTCATTGTAGTTTTGATTTCTTGACTGGATTATTTGCTCTTTGGGTGCTGAGTTTGATAGGTTCTTTATAGATTTGGGATACTAACCCTTTATCTAATATGTCATTTGCAAATATCTTTTCCCATCCTGTAGGCTGCCTTTAAGTTTTGTTGATAGTTCCCTTTGTTGTGCAGAATTTTTTTATTTTGATGAAATCCCAATAGCTCATTTTTAGCTTTCATTTCCCTTGCCTCTGGAGACATACCTACTAAGAAATTGCTACAGCCATGTCAAAGAAGTTGCTGCCTGTCTTCTTCTGTCTCATATTTAGGTCTTTCACCCATTTTGAATTTATTTTTGTGTGTGGTATAAGAAAGTGGTCCAGTTTCATTCTTCTGCAATACACCATCCAGCTTTCCCAATACCATTTGTTGAAGAGACTGTCTTTTCCATTGGATATTCTTTCCTGCTTTGTCAAAGATTAGTTTGCCATAGATTTGTGGGTCCATTTCTGGGTTCTCTATTCTGTTCCATTGATCTATGTGTCTGTGTTTGTGCCAGTACCACACTGTCTTGATGATTACAGCTCTGTAATACAGTTTGAAGATTGGCATGGCGATGCCTCCTGCTTTTGCTTTTCTTTTTCAACATTACTTAGGGTATTCAGGGTCTTTTCTGGTTCTATACAAACTTTAGGATTGTTTGTTCTGGTTCTGTGAAAAATGCTGGTGTTATTGTGATTGGGATTGCATTGAATGTGTAGATTGCTTTGGGTAATATAGTCATTTTAACAATATTCGTTCTTCCAGTTTGTGAGCATAGGTGTTTTTCTATTTCTTTGTGTCTTCTTCAGTTTCTTTCATAAGTGTTCTATAGTATTCAGCATACAGATCTTTTACCTGTTTGGTTAGGTTTATTTCTAGATATCTTATGGGTTTTTGTGCCATTGTAAATGGGATCGATTCCTTGGCTTTTCTTTCTTCTTCATTATTGGTGTATAGAAATGCAACAGATTTCTGCACATTGATTTTATATCCTGCGACTTTGCTGAAGTCATGTATCTGTTCTAGCAGTTTTTAGGTGGAGTCTTTTGGGTTTTCCACATAGAGTATCAAATTATTTGCAAATAGTGAAATTTTGACTTCTTCCTTGCCAATTTGGATGCTTTTTTAGCTCTGATTTTAAAACTGATTTTGAAACAGTTGTCTTTTTGGTAATTCTGTCTTTTTTGAGTAAATTCTGAATCTTTCAGATTTTCCTACTTCTTTCCACAAGGTGTCAATACCTTTATATGATATCATGGCAATGACAAAGGTTTCTTAGATTTAAGACTGAGACTTCCATAGCCTATACTCTAGAGAGGCTGGTATGTTGCTGTACTGACCTGGTGTTTGATGTCCCCATAACAGTGGTTATAACTTTCCACTTACATTTTCAGTTTTAAAATTTGTTGAATAGCAACACTGTCGTCTTCTTTTTTTCTTCAATAAAAAAGTGCTCTCTCACTAAATACCAAATATGTAAATTTGATTATTTTCCATGGCTATAAAATAGGATTTTCACAGAAATATTTATAGCATAGAAATGAAATCATGAAGGAGAAATGTCATTTTTCACAATTCATTGAGAAACCTTAAAATGACACTTCCTAGGAAATCAACTTGATGAAAAATGACTTAGTCTTATAGAAGTACATACTGATAGGAAAACGTTCTTTGAAGATAAATTATAAATAACAGTTGTTGTGAATCTAAGTCAGAAGTGTGTATAACACATAACATGTTTTATTCCTTATGTTTGTTATTAAATTCTGTAGTTGTGGAAAACAGTAGTGCTGACATTCAAGTATTTAAAGTGAAAGGATAATTAGTGGCTTTAAAGTATTGTGGGGGGTTAGAGAGATGTTGATTTTCTACATTGTGTTCTATGAAGTTTCTCGAAACACCTCCATAGAGGCTGATTTTTGAAGCAGAGGGAAAAAAATGTAAACCAGCAGGCATGAATTCTATCCAAGAAGACTCTTAATATTCAGTAAAGTTGCACTCTGAAAGAGATCTTCTGCAATCAGTTGGCCAATAGACATGGCTTAAAGTTTGACTGCAGGATTAGACTCTATCTTTCCACTTCAAAGAATACTTTAAATAATAATGAGACAATAATTATAGTAAGCATAGAACATATTTAGTGCACCATCTGATATGCTAGGTTCTTTGTGTGAATCCTCTCATTTAATTCTAACAGCCTAATGACGTTGGTAATGTTATCAACCATTTTACCAAAAAAGATATTGAAGGTCAAGGTAACAGTAAAAATTAGAACCAGGAATTGTCTCCAGTAATTTGGCTCCAGTGTATATATTCTTAATCGTTACTAAATTTTTATAATTAAACTTTTTATTGGAAAAATAGTAGACTCACAAGCAGTTTTAAGAAAATACAGAGAGATCCCTTGCACACTTAGCCCAGTTTCCCCGTGATAACATTTTAGAAAATTATAGTAAAACATCACCAGGATATTGGTATTGATACAATCCACTGAGCTTATTCATATTTATCCAATTTTACTATATTTGTTGTGTGTGTGTGCGCACGCGCGTGCATATTAAATTCTGTACAACTTTATCACCTAGGTAGATTCACAGCCAAGAACTGACCAATTTCAACACCATAAGTGTTTTGGTCAGTTGAGGCTGCTATAACAAGTAGTAGAGACTGGCTGACTTAAATACATTTATTTCTCACAATTCTGGAGGCAGGAAAGTCCAAGATTAAGGTGCCCGCAGATTGTGTCTGGTAAGGGCCTGCTGCCTGTTTCATAGATGGCTATCTTCTGCTTTGTTCTCACATAGCAGAGAAAGTGTGAGCTGTGGGCTCTTCATCCCCTTCTAAGGGCACCAATCCCATCAGGGGCTCTACCACTATGATCTTACCAAACTTAATTACCTCCCAAAGGCCTCATCTCCAAATACTATTATACTGGGGACTGGGCTTTAACATGTGAATTTGAGGGAGAAACATCAACATTCAGTTCATAGCAGCAAGGATCTTGCATGTTGCCCCTTAGTAAGCATGCCCATCACTCTCCTTACCTCCTCCATCCCTAAGCCCTGGCAATCACTATTCTCTCTTCTATTTCTAAAATTTTGTCATTTTCAAAAATATTATATAAATGCAATCACACAGTATATAATCTTTTATGATTGGCCTTTTTCACTCAGCAAAATTCCTAGATATTTATTTATGTTGTTGAGTATATCAGTAATAACTGAGTGGTGTTCCATGGTATGGATGTACCACAGTTTAACCATTCACCTGTTGAAGGAATTTGAGTTGTTTAGTTTTTGGCTATTAAATATAAAGCTGTTATGCACATGGATGTATAGGTTTTTATGTGAACATAAGTTTTCACATACCTGGGTTATACGGTGATGGAATATGGCAAACAGTTTTCTGGAGTGGCTGTATGATTTCACATTTCAACCAGGAATGTGTGAGTTTCTTTGAAACTTTGACAGCATTTGGTGTAATCACCATTTTTAATTTTAGTTATTTTGATAAGCATATAGGGATATTTCACTGTGGTTTTAATTTGCATTTTCCTGGTTAGTGATATGCAACATCTTTTAATGAGCTTATTTGCCTTCTGTGTATCCTTTGTAGTGAAATGTCTGTTCAAATATTTTTCCAATTTTTTAATAAAATTGGTTTTTTAAAAATGTTTTGAGAGACTTTCATATATACTTTAGATACTAGTCTTTTCATCAGATATGTGGTTTATAAATATATTCCAGTCTGTAGCTTGTTTTTTCATCTTTATGTGTGCTTTCACAGAGCGAAAGTTTAAATTTTGATTAGGTTCAGTTTGTCAGTTTTTCTTTTTATGGATTGTGCTTTTGGTATCAAAACTAAGAACTCTTTGCTTAACACTAAATCCTGAAGATTTTCTCCTATGTTTTTTTTCTAAGACATTTATTCTTTATAGTTTACATTTATGTCCGTATTCATTTTGAGTTAATTATTGTACAAGTCGTGCCCCTTATACCAAGGTGTTTTTGTTCTGTTTTGGTTTTGTGCGTGTGTGTGTTTTGTTTTGTTTATTTTATTTATTTTTGTTTGTTTTTTTGGCCTGTGGATATTCAGTTGTTCCAGCATCATTTGTTGAAAGAGATAACTATTTTTAAAATTATTGTTCGGTAAATTTGACTGGACTATTTTAGCTTTAATAAAAGTGATGCAAATTCTTTTTGAGATTGTACAGTACCTTCCTTTGATGTCATCTTCAGAGTAACTGCAGGGTATGGAGCCTATGTGTCACAGGGACAAGTCACAATCGTCACAGTGACTGGACCATTACTGTATTTTTTAAAAAAATTCTGGCCCCATATAATCAGGATAAATCTCTTATGCTCATTTCTCTAGTATTTTTTTTTAAATTTTTTGGCAAATTTCCTCGCAAGTACCTGTTAGGTTATGCGATTTATCTGTGTCTGCTCTTAGATTGGAGAATATTCTTTTTTTTTTTTTTTAAAGATTTTATTTATTTGACAGGGAACACAAGCAGGGGGAGTGGGAGAGGAAGAAGCAGGCTCCCAGTGGAGGAGTCCAAAGCAGGGCTCGATCCCAGGACTCTGGGATCATTCCCTGAGCCGAAGGCAGACGCTTAATGACTGAGCCACCCAGGCGTCCCAGATTGGAGAATATTCTATACAAATAACCATTTTGTTTTGATTATAGCAAGAGGTTTGGTATATTCTCAAGTATTGTACTTCTCTTTCCACAGAAGGAGTCATTTTGGATTCTATTGCCATTATCATAAAATTTCATATTAACAGGAAATGAGGGGAAGAATCTATTTTATAAGCTTTAAGAAAAAGATCTCCCTAAATTTTACTATGAATTTTCTACATGATTACTTGGCTAACAAAAGTTTTCACCCACAAATATGTTGAATTTTGTTCATGTTTCAGTTTAGTTTTGATCCCTATTTGAAAGCGTTCAATTCCTTCAAGTTAGTGTGTGAAATTTTTCTGGCAATCTGCAAAAGGTCAGTTACTATGAAAGGCACTCTGAACATATGAGTTCTTTGCCTGTGGAACTGTCAACATCACAACCAATTGCTAGTGTCTTTGAATCACATTTGTGAACTCACCTCTGTTAGAATTTTGGCTATGGGCCTAAATTAAAAACAGATTTGTCTTGCTCGTTTCTCCTGCCTGGATTACTTACAATATGATTCACTCATTAATTGTTCTTTTTATCCTTGACTTGTCTAGGTAAAATGCAATCTCTGAAGCAAAAACAGCCCATAATTATAGGCCAAACATTGGAATCAGTGACTTGTTCCCATAGACTTGGCAAAGGCCCAGACAAGACTCTTCAAGGTCCTGTATTGTTATCTCTGTACCTAATCTGCCTTGATTATCACCCATCATGCCTCTACTTAACAGAATAGGGTTCCTTGTCCATGAAGATTAGCTGGCAGGTGGTTGTGTAGTTCTCCTCAAAGCTATCGTCTCTATATTGACAGGGTGTTTTTTTGTTTTGTTTTGTTTTTTAAGATTTTAGTTATTTGACAGAAAGAAAGAGAACACAGGCATGTGGGTGTGAGGGAGAGGGAGAAGAAGGCTCCCCGCTGAGCAGAGAGCCAGGCATGGGACTCCATCCCAGGACCCTGAGATCCTGACTTGAGACCAAGGCAGACGCTTAACAGACTGAGCCACCCAGGAGCCCCTATATTGATGGTTTCTATAAGACCCTTCAGTATCCCCAATGGAAAAGAAAGTGCTACCTTCAAGAAGAAGGTCTTTTCGTGACAAGAAGAGAAATTGGTTTATTGCAGGGATCTGTGACAAAATCACCCTATGTTATAAATCAACTAAGTATATTTGTCCAATAGAGTCTGGTCAAGGTTGTCTTAATTTCCACCCACATTTCAACTCTTCTTTATCTCTTCTTACATTTACCTTTGCCTTAAAAAAGAGAATGGATTTATAGACTCCTGTATTTGTGAGGATGTCTTGTCAAGGATGTGTTGAGATGTTTTTCCTATGCATTGTAACATGAATTCCTGATTCCATTTTTTTACCCTTCCCAATTTCACTCTGGTCTATAGGTAAAAACATCCAATTACATCCTATTTAGTTTTTAAAGGGTACCTTCCAACTTGTAACCATGTTTCTTAAGATGTAATGTCAGATATAATAAGCTGTAATAGAATATGCCAAAAAACTCCAAGTTTAGCATCTCTTCAAATGACAAAAATCCTAAAGAAGTTAAAAGAAAAATAATTGCTTTATAAAAGAAGCCAAATAAAACATAACTATAATCAGGTATTGTGCTTGTAAGCCCACTTTATTTTACACCTAATTTAGCAGTGAGCAGGATTAGCCAGAAGAAATAACATGTTTCAACAACCAGCACAATGAAAAAAGATAAGTCTTCAACTAAAAATAATGGACCTCTTAGTCTGTTAATAGACAAGAGAAGGGGTAGTGGGCTTAGAACATAGGAATGGAGATGCAAAGCCAGAGCTAGAATTCTAGTTTTCTGGCTCTGAAAAGGTTGCTCTTTCATACCACATATCAATTGTTAAAGTGAATTTCAATTTTATCCAGCTTAATAGTTGTTCTGCTGGTTGACTGGATGTTGGAAGTATATATGGATATCCTAATCATTGCAAACACATGGCCTATAAGTCTGTTTTGGTTTGCATGGCTAAGAAAGTAATTCTTTGTGAAAAGAAGATTGGGAAGAGGGGGAGGGGAATAGGAGATTTGTTCTGTTTCTTTTACTACTGAATTTTAGAATGAAATTTCCCATATTATACACAAGGGCATAAGACCTCCTGAGACAGTAAAATTTAGTTCCTGAAAATGAGAGGAATAGAGGGTGTTTATCCTGTCTTAAAGATGATCATGTTTAGTTGGTAGCTAAAATGCTTTGGGAAAAAGCATTTCAGTACTTAAAAATACAGGTGATTAAAAACAGACCTGAAGGGGCGCCTGGGTGGCACAGCGGTTAAGCGTCTGCCTTCAGCTCAGGGTATGATCTCAGCGTTATGGGATCGAGCCCCACATCAGGCTCCTCCGCTGTGAGCCTGCTTCTTCCTCTCCCACTCCCCCTGCTTGTGTTCCCTCTCTCGCTGGCTGTCTCTTTCTCTGTCAAATAAATAAATAAATAAATAAAATCTTTAAAAAAAAAAAAAAAAAGACCTGAAGAGTCAGGAATAGCTTTCTTGGGTTGTTCGTTGCTTCTGTAAAAAAGCATCAGGCAAACTTCAAGAAAAAATTTATGTGTTAAGTGTTTGGATTTGAATTTGCATATAACCAGCATCCTAAGCAGTAAATTATGTCTTCCTGACTTTTAAAAGTCTCTAATGTGATAATAAATCCACAATAAGGTACAGAAATAAGAAAATAAGAAAAATAGAGATCTCTTTTTGTTTAGTGTTTGTGCTAATTTCTTTTTTTGTTGTGCTTTTTTTTTGTTTTTTTGTTTTGATTTTTGTTTGTGTTCAGAGATTTCTATTCCCAGCATATTTTGTAAGATTTCTGACCATCTTCATTCAGCTCATAAAACTAAAGTGAAGCCAGAGTAAAAATGACCAATTTGTTGGCAAGGTAGAATTGAAAGACCTAACTATCCTGGGGCATTATTGAATATGAATGCCAACTGATTTATTCAGTCTCCTAATTTACTTGAGGATAGCCCTATAAAGAAGATATCTTTGTTTCAGAACAATTGCAAAAAAATACCTTTTGTATTTTTCTCAGGGAAAGTAACTTAACTAAATTTGGAAAGTCTAAGCTTCCATCTGGCTTCTACTACTTGTGAAGTCAATGTGTGACCTTTGCTGGTAGTTTAGCTTATTCGAATCATAATCTCTTAGTCTTAAAATAATAGTACAAAATTTATAGTTAAGAATAACATGAATTAAAAGCAGTTTATAGATTATATTAGAAATAGCATGAGAATTGAAAATATGATGCCTGGGGTTAGATCCTGGCTTCTCCACGTATTTGTTACAAAGTCAGACTCTTGGAACTTCTATTTCCTAATTTTACTTATGATAAACTGAACAGGATTGCTGTGAGTGTGTGTGTGTGTTTATGCTCTTAAATCATGCAAATATCAACTTCTATTAAGTACTGGGGCTTTGTAAACACTACATGCACACACATACACAAATCTCATAAATGTTGTACAGTATATTCACCATGAACTCTTACGTACTTTCTAGCACTTATTCAATTGCTCGAAATGCTCTCAGTGTTCTTTTTTGAATTAAATTTAGAGTCACTATGCAAGCCAAACAAGAAACTAATCTTACTACCTTATTATGTTACACTATATAACATGGACATTAAACATTTATAAGCGAAATCCAAAATATTAGATTGCTCTCACATAAAGCTTTCCAAAGCTCATTCTGGAAGTGAAGCTGTAAGAACATGATTATGCATAATTGGGGTGGTTCATTTAAAATCATTTATTCCCAAAGCTGAAGTTCGTTAAAGAGCAAATTTAATTTTAATAAAAATACACTTACGATAGAGACAGGGAGGTGAAGGAGCGCAGTGTATAGTGATTTACAAATGAATAAACATATCAGACCCTACCTAGGTAAAGACAAAAGATCAATTACTAGAATTGTAGTCCCTAGTCTCACTGATACTGATTTTAGAACGAAAGTTGAGTTTCAGAGTTAATTCAAGTTAGGCCAGAGATGCTGTGATTGCTGCCTTATATTGTATGGATTAAGATACTTCAGAGAGCTCAACTTAATTTCTTTAAATTTCATAGCCAGCAAGTGGCCAACCCAGGATTCAAATCAGTGCTTCTGGCCTCAAGTTCCTTGCTGTAGACACATAGGCCCTACCGTTTGAGTAGATACATTGAATGGATCAGTATAAAAGGAAAGCGGTCTATAAATAGAAGATATTCTAGCATTGATCTTTCCTCTACCAGTTTGGAAAGATATCCAGCAAAGCCCTCAGATAGATATGAAAGAAAGAAACCTCCCATTTACAGGACAGTTTTCAGGCATGTCTAGCATTCTATCTGGACAAGGCAAGAGAAAGAGCCAATGTGGTCAGGGTGTACCACGTACAGTTTCCAAAACTATGTTTATATATACAGCATTGACAGTCAGCCAAAACTCCTATCAGGATCATATGAGCAAATGAGGAGCCCATGAGGGAATTTCTTACTAAGCTTAAGAAAGATCTTTGTTTTCTGTGTTGCCCCTAGCTCTTAATGACCATTTGCATCTCTGAGTGGCACTTTCATAACAATAGACTAAGAACATGAAGGAAGAGATGCTTTCCTCCTCGGAATATGAATTGTTGTGTTAGAGCAACAGTTCATCTTTCTGGATGAATAAAAGTGTTGGCATATTGGAGCAACTGATCCTTTTATGCTGTTCTCCTTTTCTACCCACAGTTTAGGCTTTTTACATATACCCAATTTCTTATAAAAAGTGCCATTGGGTTTTTTAGATTTATGTATAAAAACAGGCTCGCCTATAGAAGCAGGATTAAAATGAAAACAAAAATGTTATATGTGAACATTAAGTGTAGTTCTTCCGTTAGCCATGACAAAAGAGTATAATTTAAAAATTCTTATCATTGAGGAGAAATACTAACACATACACCAACCTATTCTCCTCTTCGGACTAAAATACAGAGCATTGGTCACTCATTGTAAAATCTCAGATGCGTATGACTTTTCTACTCCCCACTCCCCAGGTTTAGTTTGTGGAGGGTTATTTTTGATTTAAGCAATGCATGATAGGGATAATGACAGATGCTTACCACGGCTGCCAAGTGGCTTCAATGATCTCTAGAATGTCAACAAATCCCAGGTTTATATTTTCTCTTTCAAATGTGTTCCTCTTTTTGTATTTTTGATTTCAACAAATGAAATTTTCATCTCTAGTTATTTTTTAATTTTTAAAAAGATTTATTTGGGAGAGCATATGAGCAGGGCAGGGTGAAGCAGAGGGAGAGAGAGAAGCAGGCTCCCCAGGAGCAGAGGGCCCAGTGTGGGGCTCCATTCCAGGATCCCCAGGATAATGACCTGAAGGGAAGGCAGATGCTTAATGGACTGAGGCACCCCGCAGCCCTCATCTCTAGTTGTTTAAAGTGGAAGTCTGGACCATCCTTAACTCCTTCTCTGTCACTCCTTCATCTCCCCTGAGTTCAGTCAGTCGGTTGGATTTGTTGATATTGTTCCCCGAATATCTCTCAAATTTTCTCTGCATACCTATGGTATATATGCCACTTTCTTGGTTCAAGCCATCATCTTCTCTTGCTTAGGTCCCTCCAGTAATTTGTAAATGCTTTCCTTCTCTTTAGCTTGGCCTTACTCCCTTCAGTTCTCTTCCTTGGCATTTCTTAATGGCTCTTTCTCTTGTTGACAGGAAATATATACTTCTTTTCCATATCAGTAATACCATCCCTCACTTTGCCAATAATAACTATTATTTCAACTATGTCTCATCCTTTTGTTTGAAGACTTTTTTGGAGCCCATCAAATTTCGGTTCTAATTTAGGAATAGCTTTCTAGGACTGCAAAGTTCTTAGTCTTGAATTTTTTTTTTTTTTAATGAGAATTCCTGGTTTCATGTCTTTTTTTTATTTTTTAACCTACATATTTTTTTTTTCTGTATGTATTTTTATGGGATTCTACTTTCAAGGACTTTGTTCAGAAGGGTGACACTGGTAGTAAACTCTGAGTCTTTGTGTATTTTTATTTTGCTTTAATGCATAGGATTTTAAGTTAAATAGTTTCCCCTCAGAATTTTACAGACATTGCTCCCTTGTATTCCAATTTAAAGTGCTGATGTGAGAAGAATGTGATATCTTCGCATGTCTCATTTTTTTGTAGGCAACCTTTCATATTTTTTCCTACCTCCAATGAAGCTATAAGATCTCAATATAATTGACATTATGGACTTTCACAGTGATATGTATAAAAGCAAACACAAAATTGCCCTGTAGGAATATTTGTCACAACTCAAGATAATAGGATTCACAAAAATAGACCATTTACACTGAAATAATTTTAAAATAAAAAATTACAAACCAAATATGGAAAAATAACATTAGAGCATATAAAACAGATAAAATAATTTCCCCCTTCCACAAGATTTGAAGATAATTGATCGGTCTGGCAGGGGTGATAATTATATTTAAAGTTACTAACATAACTACTCATGAAAACCATAAATAAAGAATATGTTTTGAAAATAGAGTTTATTTGATAAAGAGCCAAATCTCTCAGGAATAAAAAATTGTATTGAAAAAAAATATCCACATATACTGGGCAGATTGAATAACAAATTATATATAGCTAAAGAGAAAACTCATGTATTGGAGTGTAAATCTAAGCCAGTTACATATGTCACATAAATCTGTAGAATGATGGGAAATATGAAAGAGGAGGCTCCTGGTGACTCAGTGAGTTAAGTGTCTGACTCTTGATTTCTGCTTAGGTCATGATCTCAGCGTTGTAAGATCAAGCTCCATGGGCTCTGAGCTCAGTGGGGAGTCTGCTTGAGATTCTCACTCTCCTTCTCTCTCTTCCCCTACCCACCACACTCTTGTGCTCTCTCTCTCAAAAAAGGAAATATGAAAGAGAAGTTATGAGATACATAGGATAGAATGAGAAAAACCAATAAATATCAAGTAGAAACTATAGATGGACTAAATAGTTTAAGATGCAGTGATAATGGTCAAAAGTATTTCAGAATATAAGAAAATTACTTATTTATATTTAGAAAGTATATAATAGTTTCATATCAAACCTCTGTGATGACTACTTCCTCTCTTAGGGGTCCTTTTAAATGCATGCATTCAGTTTAAATTTCCTTTGTCCGACTTAAGAAATATATATGCTTAAGAAAAACATATGCTTCAGAAATCAATTTAGATGTCACCGTTTATAGGAAGTTTTGGTGATCTATCATATTTGGGTAGGACCACTTATACCTGAGCTTCCAGTTATTATCCTGATCTTAGATACCCTGAGTATAGGACTTCTAGTTACTCTCATCATAGCATTCCTCAACAGATTCTCATACATTTTCAGCTTACATGTGTGTCCTGTTGACAACAGAGCAATTACATCTTTTTAATGTTGAATTTCCCCTGACTAGCACATAGTAAGCATTCAATAAACATTTTAAAGTTTTTACTAAGTATAGTATATATACAATGTTCTATTGGTTTTAGGTGCACAACATAGTGATTCAGCAACCTTATATATTGTGCAGTGTTCACCACCATAAGTGTGATTACCTGTCACCATACAATGTTATTACAATATTGACTATATTCCCTATGTGGTACTTTCTGGACCATTTTCTTACACCATACACAAAAATAAACTCAAAATGGATTAAAGATCTAAATGTGAGACCTGAAATCAACAAATATTTTTAAAATAAATTAAATTTCACACAGTATGCTGCTGAAGTGCATAGAATCTCAAAATATCAAGGCAAGGCTTCTCATACCATTTCTATACATCACAAAGTACCACAAATTAACTCAGAGCTGAGTGTTACTTAATTTTTATGCATTATGGGTTTAGAGAAGAAAATTCACCTTATAGTCATGGCTATAAGAAAAACATTAAAATACTATGTTCTGCATGAGAAGATGGTGTTTTTCAAGCTTGACTAATGAACAAACCTCTCTAAAACAGGAAAAAAATGTTCAAAAATCCTCACAACTAACTTTATTCACTTATTTAAAAATATTAAGGCCTACTGGAGACATAGTGAGGAATTATTTTCATTTTAAGTTTTAAAATATGTGCAAATATAGAACTAATTAAAATTCTCTATAAATCCAACAAAATGATTTGATCAAAACAAATTTAGAAATTAAGTACAAAATCCATAAAAACAAAGGCAATAATATAAATTTGATGTGATGCATAATTCTTGGCTGAAATTAAATCTCTGCTTGCTATTATGTCTTCAGTTCAGCATGCCAATTCTAATTTGTGTCTAGCAAATATTTTAATTCTCCCATTATTTCCTTTTTTTTTCAAACTACTGTGGAGGTCAATTAACATTAATTTAGGATGTGGGAGGAAATACATCTTTTATGTGTTAAATCTCTTTTGTTCTTTTCTCATCAGCCTGGGAAAATTAAGTATTACTTGGATTATCTCAATTATAAAAACTAATACAAACCCAGGCAGGCATTATGGTATTCAGTAGTCTGTAGGTCATCTAATTGATTCAGAATATGTCTCTTATAATTTCTGCATTATCTCAAATTAAAACATACAATTAGAAATTTTCAGAGAAAACTCAGATTGCTGAAATAATGTCTTCATATCTCTAAGTGTCCCTGTATCCTGTTGGACAGCCTGTCCTACTCCTTTGGTAACCTAAACCATTTCCTCCTCACAGTTCTTTATGACTAAAGACAATTCAAACATAAGGAGGGAAACCAAACAATAATACATTTTATCATTTAGGATTCTGAGTCCTTGAATTAATAGGGGGGATTATGAAAAGTTATAGAAAAATGCAGAATATGTAAAATAGAAATTCTCTTGAATCTAGAATATTTGAAAAAGAGATAATCCTTTCCCCTTTCTTTTAGTTATAAATTCAGAAGCTTGATTCCTCTAGAAATGTGTTCATCTTAATTTCCCTTTTGCTCTTTTTAAATTATGTGGCTTGGAAATAACTTTATCACCAGGTATCATAGTGATATGATCAGTTTAGAATGTATGCTTCTTAAAGACCATTTCCTCTTCAGTGTAACTTTTGTTGTGTATCAGTTATTTCCAAGGACAAAAGCATTAAAAATTGAATTATATTTTTTTTAAAGGAACATTTTTATTCCATGATACTGGATGAGATTTCTTGCAGGTAGAGCAAATAATATGGAAGTGACCCATTTTATCCTTTCTTGGAAGAAAAAGCATGATAGATTGAAACATTCATGGCTCTTTTTTATTTTGTTTTTTGAGCAGAAATTCAGGAATTCCATACTCACTATAAAACTCTAGGAAATTAAATAGGGCATTAATTGTTACACTATATTAAAAAAAATGTCCTATTGGCCAGTTGCATACATAGTTTGTCCTTTAAAAAATTGTTACTGTTTTGTTTGTATTACCCCTAAGGTATATTTTAGAAAATCAAGTAGATAGTAGATGTATCATTAGTTTTAAATTAAACTTGTTTTATATCTGTCTCAGATATAAATATTATGAAGAGATGATCCATAGTATTTGCCTGTCCCCTGAAGCCTAACTTTACTTGACAACTTAGAGCAAATTTAAATACTCCCTTGATACGTCCTAATTCCAGGATATCTATCTAAAGCCATGTTTCAAAGTTTTCTTCAGTTGAGCTTTCTTCAACTACAATCTTAAACTAAAACTCAATATGCAAAACTAACGAGAGCCATGCTCTTCTGGCTTAATATAGAGTGGGGGAAACATAAAAGCCCCCAGTTGAATTTTCTTTTCTTTAAGATTTTATTTATTTGAGAGAGATGAGAGCACGTGCACGTGCAAGCAAGTGCAGGAAGAGCAGAGGGAGAGGGACAAGCAAACTCTGTGCTGAGCATGGAGGGAGCCAGATGTGGGGTTCGATTTCATGACCCTGAGACTATGACCTAAGCTGAAATCAAGAGTTGGACACTTAACTGATTGAGCCACCCCAGTGCTCCTCTTGTCTCTTTTGATGGTTCCTGAGTTACCTCCAGGGAACCCCTTGAACTCCTTGAAACTACTACCATATTGGAAACTAATCTAAATCATTTTATGACATCAAGTATATTCTGTGGCCAACACAAAGACTTCTTTTGTGGGAGGCCTATGAGTTAAAAATGAAACAAGTTGAGGACTCATTTGCAAGGTCTAAAAACAACCTGGCTCTTGAGCTAAGCTAAGGAGGGAAAAGAAAAATGCCAAGTTTATTACTATTATTACTGTTAGTATTTTGTCACTTTGACAAACGCAGTGTATCATGGGAATTTCTTTGGGAATAATTTAAGATTTAATGACTTAAGTCTATGTTTGGGAAATTCACCAACTCTGGTCTTTGTAGACGTTAAGTAGATTCCATTCCACTTGAAACGTTCGAGTGGTAGATGGATTGAATGCATTGAGTTGATTGGACAAAACTGTTGTGCACTAAGTTTAGAGATTATTATACCGTCAAATGTGATGGCATTCATGCTCCATAAAATACACTGTCTCATTCCTGGGTGCTTGAGGAAGATGTAAACTTGTGATGTTTCCGAACTTGGGCTGAAAAAATGGCTGGTTTAGAAGGAAATTTATATATATATATATATGTAAATTATAGAAATATATAGTAAAAATATATACACACATACATATACATATGTGTGTATATCTGGTCTGGAGCAGGTACATAGTTTTATGGGTATTGAAGTCAGAGGATGAAGTTCAGGTTAAGTAAAAATAATAAAACATAAGGACAGACATTGATCCACTTAATTACAGAGTTGCTGGCCAAAACAGAGTTGTAGAACATTGAAGACAGATTGAGAAATATTATTCTATGAGGCCTACTTTTTGAATTTTTTCTCTGTAAACCTCTGGCTACTGAGGATTCCTTTCCATTTTTGTCTTTGACAGAATTTTTGTAGAGAAAATGGAAAATGATCTTCATCCCTAAAGAGATTTTAAACCTGGGTTTCTCATGGCCTCTATCAGCCTGATATTTTAGGGTGGCTTTTGGGAAAATTAACTCTAATTCCCCTTTTCTAGTGGGTTTCCCACTAAGGGTCTTACCTGTTCAAGGATACAGATTCTCCCAAAAAAGGAGTTGTGATGAATGACAGAACTTGCCAGATTTCATCAGAGATGTGAAAAGTCCTGATGAATTCTGGCCCTTAGTTCCCTCCTATCTGAATCACTGACAAGTACATTTCTTTCTTTTTCATCCAGAACCTTAATATGCAAAGGAGCTAAAATTACTGATAAGGTATCTGCACGATGCTGTAGCTATCTTCACCAAAATTCCCCATGTAAACTAAAATTTAATGATTTATATTCAGGTCATTTTAAGTAGTTTAAGAAAAGAAAATTCTAAGTGCTTGCAGATGCTCTAATTAAGGTGCTTGTTGAGCTAGTTAATGAGCAAGACTTTCATATCTTAAGTGTGCATCTGTTGAACGCAAAGTTTATCCAATTGCCTTATTTAAAATTTCATGCTCCAATGTTGTGTGTCTTCGAAGGATTCAAAAAGAAATTAAAGGAGTGTGCATATTCAAAAGGATGGTAAACTGAGCAGGCACTGGGACATGCTTATGAGCATGTAAATATAATTTACATACATTTGCATGCCTAGGCTTAACGTCAATTAAAAAGCACTTTCATTATATGTCTAATTTATGCTTCTTATGGAAAGTAAAATGATAATAGGGGTATCTTCCAGAATTTTAGTTTTTAAAGAATTCCAGATGGGTTCTCTAATCTATAAAATAATGGAGTCAAATTTAAATTTGAGTCTGAAATGGACCTGGTCATAATATCCAAATGAATTTAAACTGATATAGAAGGTATCCACTGCTGCTGGAGAGGTTTGTCTCTATTTCCAGATGTTTGTGGGTCATATCTCTACTCTGTATCCAGTATCAGGTGGTATGTTTTCTGGTTTTGCTAACCCACAGACTGTCATGCTTTTATGCTGCAATCGATGTTTACTCATGATCTCATTGGGAAGCAACTGAACAAAGTGGCTAAACATGCTGGCTCTAAGTAAAATAGCCCTGAATACAAATGCCTCCTCCTCCACTTACTAGCCGTATAAACTTAGATAATGGAACCATTGTAATAATAAAATAAAATAGTCCTTAGTGTCTGGATTAGAGAACTCCTAAACAAATATTAGTTGCTGATGCTATTATTATTGCTGTTATTATTCTGGAAGTTCCCATAGACGCCAAAGAAAAAATAATTCTTTTGGCTATAAAACTAAAGCCTATAAAAAGAGCTGCTGTGAATAAATTGGTGAGTAATGAATGAATTGGCCAAATTGTATGGTAAGAGAAAAACCAGAAGAAATGGCAAATATCTCTACTCTGCTGCCCATCCACAGTCTACGTCACATATATCATCGTATGGTTTCCTATTTATTAAAAGAAAAAGTGGAGAAAAAACTTGAGCGTTTAAAAAATGCACTTCCAAAGTACTAACAGAATGATTGATTTTCGGTAAAATTAATTCTTCAGGGATGCCTAAGTGGCTCAGTTGGTTAAGCGTCTGCCTTTGGCTCAGGTCATGCTCAGCAGGGAGTCTGCTTCTCCCTCTCTCTCACTCTGTCTCTCAAATAACTAAAATCTTTAAAAAAAATTAACTATTAGAAATCAAATATTCATGAAAATGAGATTTTACTAAATTCATAAGAAATTTTCTTTAAGCGTGAGTGATGAGAGGTGTTGTCATGTTTGGGGCGAGTAAATACTCATGTTCAGTCCTACTCTCTCCGTAGGTAGGTTTCAATGAAATTTGAAAGGCTTCATGTATCCTAACTATAGAGATTTCCATTCTTTATTGGAAATAAAGATAAATATTCCCCTTCCAAACTTTATCATCTGTTGCTTTAAGAATTTTAATCATGTCTACCTAAACATATCTTGTTACAGTGTAATTGCATTTACTCTTCTTAAAACTTCAGTGGAAATATAGAAAAGTTGGTCATTTATCTACAATATAAACATCTTTCATGGGTTCTGGAAAACAGACCTGTCTGTAAAAGGAAAATAGGGTATTCCAATACTCATTTTGAACATAGGTACCAGTAGGATTCTCAAGTGAAAATGTTAAGCAATGTTTTAGAATATAAAAGTGGAGAATATTGTGAGATTAGAGTGACATGGTGAGGAAAACACAGTGAGAAATGAGTACATTTTATTAAGAGATGAATTTGGGCATAATTGTAAATGCAGTTTTCTAAACCATGTTTACGATATGGATTTCTCTAAAGTTCCCTTTTCCCATCTGTGTTAGTCATCCTGGGCAGCCATAGCAAAATGCCAAAGATAGGGTAGTTTATACAACAAAACTTTATTTTCTCACAATTCTGGATGCTGAGCAGTCCCAGATCAAGGTCCAGCAGGGTTCAGTTTCTGGTGACAGCCCTGTTTCTAGTTTGCCTATTGCCATGTTTTCATTATATCCTCATAAGGCAGAGTGTGTGTGCATTTGTTCTGGTCTTTCTTCCTCTTTACAGAGGGACACTAATCCCATCATGGGGGCCCCACCCTCATGACCTCATCTCAACCTAATTACCTCCCAATGGTTCCACCTCCAATACTACCATATTGGGGATTAAGGCTTCAAAATAGGAATTTGGGGAGAACACAAACATTCAGTCCCTAACACTGTCTTTCTTTCTCCTAATCTCTTGGAAAGGAAGTATTTAGCAAGGAGATGAAAATAGCATTTCTTCTAATAGTGTTTCCTGAACAAAACAACTCAAACACCACCAGGTTTAGTGGATCAGAGGTGGAACTGCAAGATCTAGTTAGCTCTATTATTAAATGAATTTTCTGTTCCAATTTATAAGGTCATTCAAAATCTTACTCCATGTCAGAGTATTGTAATTACAGTTATGTTTTACCAAATTTGGAAGCAATTAGAAAATATGTATGGTTAATTGCATTTTTCAAATGACACTTTAACAATGAAGAGATACCATTACAGTTGACCCTTGAGCAACACAGGTTTGAACACATGGGTCTGCTTATACATAGATTTTATTTTTTTTTATAGTACTGTAAAAGCATTTCTTCCTTAGGATTTTCCTTTTTTTTTTTTTTTAAGATTTTATTTATTTATTTGAGAAAGAGACAGACAGTGACAGAGATAGCAAGAGAGAGCACAAATGGGGAGGAGAGGGAGAAGCAGGCTCCTGCTGAGAAGGGAGCCTGATGTGGAGCTCCATCCCAGGACCCAGGATCATGACCTGAGCCAAAGACAGACACTTAATGGACTGAGCCACCCAGGCGTCCCCTTCCTTATGATTTTCTTAATAACATTTTCTTTTCTCTAGCTTTATTGTAAGAATACAGTATATAATGCATATTACATACAGAATATGGGCTAACCAACTGTTTATTATTGGTTAAGAGTAGGCTATAAGTATTTAAGTGTTGGGGGAGTCAGAAGTTACATGCACATTTTTGATTGCATGGAGATTAGTGACCCTAACCCCTGTAAGGGTCAATTGTATATAATGGAAATAGCTTAGAGCTTAACACTGATAGTTATATCACAGTTATGTCACAATATAGCCCTAAAATTACTGATAAGTGATTTAAATTGTCTAGCCTCCTGCGTCTTAAACTATAAAATGTGGGCAACCATATCTGCTCCAAAATTTTACAAACTTTGTAATGATGTCAACTAATATTTATAAAAGACCCACTATGTGCCAGATACTGTGATTAGAATTGGGATATGGTGCTTAATAAAATAGATATACCTCCTTTAAGAATCTTTTTGTTTAGTGGGGAAAAGACACATTGAAGAAATATTTACAAATACCCACATATGTCCAAACATAAAGTCATTTCCTCTTTGTCTACTTGCATATATGAACTTAGAGATAAAAATGAATTAGTCAAATAATTATTAATGATACTTAGAAATTTATTTCATATACTTGAAATATGCTATAAGATCAGATTGGCATGGGAATTATTGCTTTGTTCATGTAAAACGTTTATTCAAACTGCATCCACTTGTAAAATTAGCTTTTTTCTTTACTAGAATTCACTTTTGAGTTGTCTAACAATTTTCCAGAGCTCATCATAATTTTTGTCCAAATAATTTGGCATACTGTACTCTTCAAAACCATATATGATGCTGTCACCAGAAATTTTACATACTATTTTAAAAAGTATATAGAATAAACACACTCTTATAAAATTTTAATGAATAATATAAAATACATAGTTTTAAATAAGTCACATTATCTATATAAGTCATTTATATAAAATGAATATTTTACTATTTACTGACTTATAAGGCATATTTTTAGTTCTCCATTATGTTTATTGCTATCCACAGTAACCTTGAAAATGCTGGCTTAGAATCACATCTAAATTATAATTATTTCACCTTATTCTCTCAGTTATGGTTTTTAGGTCTAAATTAAATATTTTTATCTTAGGTGAATTTCACAGGTCCAAAACCTAGCAGTGGTAGAGGTCATTTCACACTAAGAGACATTGGCCATTTTATTCAATACAAGTAATTGAGAAGTGTCATAAAATATACTGAACATTTATAAGGTTTCAAACATAGTCTGGTTCTTCCCTGGAGGATGAATCTTATGGTTAATGGGCACATGTAATAGCGAATGAGTGTGTAAATTGTGAAACAACATGTACATACTAAACATTATTATGAAACAAATCCAGTAATCATTTGGGGTAATAACATAGGTATAGAATGCACATTACATGTTTTGGCAGGTTTTGTAGAAATTTTGTGCTATGAGTGTTATAGCTCCTTTTAAAAACATCATTACTACAATCAACACAATGAACAGATCAATCACCCACGAAAGTTTTCTGATAATGTTGCTTTTCCCATTCCCAGGCTACCACTGATTTGCTTTCTGTAACTATAGATTGCTTTGCATTTTCTAGAATTGTATGTAAATGGAATCATACAATATGTTTTGCTCAGCATAATTATTTTGAGATTCATCTATGTTGATGTCAATGTCAGCTGTTTATTTTTTAGTGCCAAGTAGAAAGCAATTGTGTGGACATACTATAAATTGTTTCTGTTTACCTGTTGTTGGATAATTGGGTTGTTTCGAGTATTGGCCTATTATGAGCAAAGATACTTTAATCAATTGCATATAAATCTTTGTGTAGACACATCATTCATTTCTTTTGGATCATATGATAGCATATGTTTAACTTTTTAAGCAACTGCCAAGTTGTTTTCCAAATTAGTTGCTCTATGTTATTTTATCACCACCTGTGTATGAGTTTTGTCTGTCCCATACCATCACCAATACTTGGTGTGGTCAGTCTTTTTTAATATTTGAATTTCTAATAGGTGTGTAATGGCATCTCATTGTGGTTTTAGTTTGCAATTTCCTAATGACTAATGATGAAATTTTTTTTATATGCTTATTTGTCATCTCTATGTCTTTTTTTGGGAAAGTATGTTCAATTATGTTATCCACTTTTAAATTAGGTTGTCTTCTTTTTATTGAGTTGTAAATGTTCTTTATTTTTTTTTATAGATTTTATTTATTTATTTGAGAGAGAGAATGAGCAGAGAGAGTGGCAGAGGGAGAGGGAGAAGCAGACTCCCACTGAGCAGGGGCTTGATGCCAGGACACTGGGATCATGACCTGAGCCGAAGGCAGATGCTGAACTGAGGTGCCCCAAGGTTCTTTATTCTTGATGTAAGAGCTTTGCCAGATTTTTGTCTTATAACTACTTTCTCCCAGGAGGTGACTTAAGTTTTAATTTTCTTAACAGTGTCTTTTGAAGAGCAAAAGCTTTAAATTTCAACTAAACTCCAATTTTATTGGCGTTTTCTTTTATGACTTGTACTTTTTGTATCATATATAAGAAATATTTGTTAAAATCAGATTTCTCCTATCTTATAAAAATGTATAATTTTATTTCTTACATATAGGTCTATGATCTATTTCAGTTTTTATTTTTATTTTTTGGTGTGAGGCCAGGGTTGAGGTTTCATTTTTGTTTTTGCATGTCTACCCAATCGTTGCAGCATCATTTGCTAAAATGTTATTCTTTCTCCATTTAATTTTTTGGCAACTTTGTTGGAAATTAATTGATCATGCATGTGTGGATCTATTTCTAGACTCTTTTGTACCATTGATCTGTTTGTCTGTCTTTATGCCAGTACCATATGGTGATGATTACTATAATTTTGTAGGTCTTTAAAAATAGGTAGTGATAGTCCTCCAACTTTTTGTTTTTCAAAGTTGTTCTGGCTATTCTACACTATTCGCATTTGCAGGTCAATTTTAAAATCACCTTGTCAATTTCTAAAAGCAAAGCCTGCTAGGATTTTGATTAGGGTTACATTAAATGTTTAGATTGATTTGGGGTGGTATGATAGTTCTCTGTGAAACTAATTTATAAAATATAAAGTTATCGGTGTCTTATACTAATACCTAAGAATGTGAAGAATAAAGATCTTAGAGTACTTGGTCCTAATTGTCACTTTCTCAGATTGCGTGCTGTTTGATTATTTTCCCAGTATATTATTTTTATCTTATTACTGTTGAAACCCTAATTTAAAAAATGATTTTGTTAACATGTTCTCCTTTCTCTTTAATCTTCATTCCTTTCTGCATCCTTGGTTGTCTTAGATCTTTTGTGTTGTAATTTTGGCTTGTGAGCTCTTACTCTTGGAGCTCTATTAGAAGAATTCTTAAAGGATTGACTTGAAGTTGTTCCTTTGGATTGCATTTGTATCTGATTCTTCTGGAGTCCACGTGTAATTTCAACTGAATTCCATTTTAAATAAAAATGCTCAGCTTGCATATTTGAAAACCATGGAAAGTATATGAATTTAGTGTCCCAAAGTTGTGTGAGCTTGTCCTAGGTTACATTCTCAAGGGAAATATTTCTTCCCTTCTGTTCAGAGGCATGGACAAAATAGACCAATTTCCTTAAATATTGCATCTTTGCATTTTGTTTTACCCTTTTCCTGGGAGTGCACTTGAAGATTCCTGATTTTGTGGGACTTCCAATCCTGTTCCCCTTTATCACAATCAAGGCATTGTGTCATATTTTTTAGCATGTTTGTGGCCATTAAATAAAAAGTCTTAATCCACTGGACTAATACATTTCCTCATTGCTTGCTTACATTCCTGAATTCCTATTTTTAGTGTAGAGTATGTTCTTAATTTCTTGTCAGCTGAGGCATTTTAGAACTATTTCATGCAGCATTTAAAAAATATTGAGGGGCTGAGGATAAAGAGTCCTTCACACTGATGAGAATGGAATTCTGTACACCTAATTTTGGCATTACTGTTGTATAGCTTCATGGAGACAAAATTTAGGACTTACAGCACTGATTTTGTAGTAAATCTGGGAAGTGGCAATTTCTCCAATTGGCAGCTTCATACAGCACTTTGAAATCCGGCAATATTCAAGAGTGGTCAGTACCTCAGAGGACAGGCATTTATATGTCACATAAACAAAATGAAAGCCAATCATCACTGTGCACCTATGTTCTTATTTAATTTACTCATTTTGTAAATATAGTTTACTTACTTAAACTATATGGACTATTAAATGACTTCTAATACTTCATCATCTCTTTCCATGTGCCTCATTTTCCTGATGGGAAGATTAGAATACTTAATGTATATAAATCATTTAGAACAGTGCCCAATGCATAGTGTGAAAGGAGTATTCCCTCTGACCATTACTCCTCTCTACATCTTTTTTTTTTTTTTTTTTTTTGATTGTATGGTTCCCTCTACCTGCAATGTCCTTTCCTCCGTTTTTGCTTAAGGAATTCTACCCATTATCCAAAGCTTTCCTAACTGTCCTCATCCATACTTAGGTCTTTTTTGATCCTCCCACTGTTTGCTTACATTGTTACTAGAACTCTACCCACATTCTACTTTTGTAGTATGGCCTGCTGCATATATGTTTAGGTGGATGGGAGAAAGAGGTTTTTCATTGTAATCTCCATGCTGGAGGGATCATGTTTTGTTTACATAGAACATAGCATAGAACACATGCTTAATATATGTTAGAAGAATGGCCACGATTGTATTGCTAGGGCATAAAAGAATATTTTAGGAGGTGATTCTGGCCCATTTTTTCCCATCTCCTTGAATTAAGATTTAATAGACTGAAATAGCAATATAAACTTGGAAGGATTCATTGCTACTTATTTGAAAGAGTTAAAATACATTTAATATAGTTTGTTTCTCTTGTCTCCTTCACTTAATGTAGACATATAGAAATGACATGTGAAAGTTTAAAAATTTATCAGAAAATTTAATTCAGTAGAAGTAAGACCAGTAGTGACACTGTAAAGACCAGAATTCTGGGGTCCTAACTCCCATATCAGTGCTACTTCTATTCCTCTTGCTGCCAGATTCAGAGGCAAGCTGACTCAGGAAGCAGATGAGTAGTTTTGGAGAAAAGTAGTTTAGATTCCAGAGCAGAATGAACTTCTTTTTCTTCTTCTTCTCCTTTCTTTTCTTCTTCCTTCTTTCTTCTTCCTTTTCTTCTTCCTTCTTTCTTCTTCTTCCTTTTCTTCTTCTTCTTCCTTTTCTTTCTTCCTTTTCTTTCTTCCCCAGAGAAAGCAATTCCTACGCTATTATTAAACATGTTAAGTGCCTGAATTCCACTTCTTACTCACATGCAACTTGAGGCATCTTTTAACAGGAGTGCCTGATTTTATGTCCTTCTGCCTTATGTTCTGACACTCCCACAGAGGTGTTAATAAGCAGTGCATTGAAATGAGATTTATAATTTGACAACCAAAGGAAAGAAACACAGGTCATGTGTATTTTTCTTCTGGGATAAGGAAAATGCCTCTAACTATTGATTTTAAATTTGGCATGCTGAGTCTGTGGTGACAATGTGAAATTTCTTTTGATGGTTTTTGTTGTTTTGATACTAAGGAATTATCATTTTTATATAATGCTTGGGATCAATATATTTATGATCCGTGTGCTTAAAAGTGATCCTGGCATATCTACAAAACAGTATTTCTACGTTAGTGCAGTGAATGATTGAGATTTGATTCTGTGCTTTAAGTGATACGTCTGAAAACATTATCTATGGAGCAAAGACATTTTTATTACTGACATACCACCTTGTTTTTTCAGTAGTTCATTCCTTAGGCACAAACAAATAATAAGAAAAAGCACTAACAATTAGTAATAAAAATGCCCAGAAGCATTTCAATAGTGACCTTATATAAAAGGCAGTACTTCTCCCTTCCCCTTGAAGTTGGAGGCCCAGATTTCCTGGCCAAAGGGAGAGAGTCCACATTCTTTTCCATCTTCTTAGCCACTTGTAGGTTATAGCAATCTTATGGAATAATTTTAGCTGAATTTATTAAAAATCCCAATTCCCTCATTTCAGGTGAGATCTTAGTACTACTAGGCAACTTTTTTTTCAGTCCTAACTACACACATTTTCCATATCACGTTGTGTACAGATGTACAACTTATCTCAAGTTCCAACCTCATCCCACATGATCATTCTCAATTAATCTTTAAACCCACTTCAGTGTGAAAGTAAAGACTCCTAGGTGGAACCACTTCAGCATCCACTACTTCAGCCTCAAAATGTACACATGACTTCCTTGAGTACTTTTTCTTTCTCAAAGGAGAGGGTGGTTTTCAAGGCTATTGAAACTTTCTCTGTTCTTGAACCCATCTCTTCCTGCCTTTTCTGGAAAATTGGTTAATCAGTTGTCTTCTCTCTTGCAGTTTGGACTTCCTTACCTTTTATAAAAGCTTAACCTTTTCTCATCCTAGATCAAAACCTTTCTTTACCCTGATTTCACCTCAAGCTATTATCTAATCTCTTCACTTAATTACACAGCTTTATCAAAAAGTATTCAGTCCAAGTCTTCAGGTAAAACCTATTCCATCACCACTTGACTACAATCCAACTTCTATTTTCACCATTTTTGACAATGTTCTTTGAAAAGTCAATGATTTCCTTCTCACAAAATCTAGAATATCTCTACAAGTCTGATTTTATTGATTTCTTTTTTGAATACCTCTTCTTTTTTTTTTTTTTCACTTTTCCCTGAAAGGTTCTTCCACAGACTTCTTGATTGCTTCTCTTCATCATTCACATCCAATTATGAAGTCAAATCACTTCTACCCTTGTAGGAATCTACTTTTCTATGACCAGTGTTGCTCACCTAGTTAAAAATATCATCTGTTTTCTAGACCACTGCGATAACTCCCTAACTGGTCTCCCTCTGCCCTACATGTTTATATGAATAAATACGTTCTCCACAATATTCATGCTATTACTTTGATTTTTCAGTAGTTTTATAATCTTAGTAAAAATAATACAGATTAATACATGTTGTCTTGGAGGATTCAAACAACACTGAATGTGAGGAAATACCACTACTAACACCATCACCAATGGTTTATTATTTTTATTTTAACCTGTCTCATATAAATTTTTTTGAAGTTTTAATTCCAGTATATTTAACATAGTGTTACATTAGCTTCAGGTGTACAATCTAGTGATTCAACAATTCCATACATTACTCAGTGCCCATCATGATGTGTACTGTTTTTGTACTCTTTAATTCTCTTCAGCTATTTCACTCATTCTCCCAACCACTTCCCCCATGGTAACCATCCGTTTATTATCCATTGTGAAGTCTTTTTGTGGGAGGAGGGTTGTCTCTTTTTCCTTTGTTCATTTGTTTCTTAAATTCCACATATCAGTGAAATCATATGGTATTTGTCTTTCTCTGACTTATTTCTCTTAGCATTATACCCTCTAGATCATCCATGTTATTGCAAATGGCAAGATTTCATTCTTATGGCTGAGTAGTATTCCATTGTGTGTGTATATGTATGTACCACATCTTTATCTACTCATCAGTTGATGGGTGCTTGGGTTGCTTCCATAGTTTGGCTATTGTAAATAATGCTGCAATAAACATAGGGATGCATGTATTCCTTTGAATTAGTGTTTTCATTTTCTTTGGGTAAATGCCCAGTAGTGGACTTACTAGATCATATGGTAGTTCTATTTTTAATTTTTTGAGGAACCTCCATACTGTTTTCCCCTGTGACTGAACCAGTGTGCATTCCCACAAACAGTGCATGAGGGTTCCTTTTTCTCCACATTCTCGCCAACACTTGTTGTTTCTTGTCTTTTTAATCCTAGCCATTCTAATAGATATGTGGTGATATCTCATTGTGGTTTTGATTTGCATTTCCCTGTTGATGAGTGATGTTGAACATCTTTCTCATGTGTCTGTTGGCCATCTGTATGTCTTCTTTGAAGAAATGTCTGTTATGTTATTTCCATTTTTAATTGGATTATTTCAGGTTTTTTGATGTTGAGTTGTAATTCTTCATATATTTTGGATACTAACCATTTATTAGATATGCCATTTGCAAATATCTTCTCCCACTCAGTAGGTTGTCTTAGTTTTATTGGTCATTTCCTTTGCTGTGCAGAAGTTTTTAATTTTGATGTTGTCCTAACAGTTTATTTTTACTTTTGTTCCCCTTGCCTCGGAGGACCTATCTAGAATAAATGTTGCTATGGCCAATGTCAGAGAAATTACTGCCTGTGCTCTTTTCTAGGATTTTTATGGTTTCAGATCTCATGCTTAGGTCCTTAATTCATTTTAAGTTTATTTTTGTATATGGTGATGGTGTAAAAACATGGTCCAGTTTCATTCTTTTTTCCATGTAGCTGTCCAGTTTCCCCTACACCATTTGTTGAAAAGACTGTCTTTTTCCCATTGTATATTCTTGCTTCCTTTGTTGAAGATTAATTGACCATATAATCATGGGTTTATTTCCGGAGTCTCTATTCCACTGTTCTGTATGTCTATTTTTGTACCAATTCCATACTGTTTTGATTACTATAGCTTTTAGTATAACTTGAAAGCTGGGATTGTGATGTCTCCAGTTTTGTCTTTCTTTTTCAGGATTGTTTTGGCTATTTGGGGTCTCTTGTTGTTCCAGACAAATTTTACAATTGTTTTAGTTCTGTGAAAAATGCTGTTTATTGGTATTTTGATATGGATTCCATTAAATCTGTAGATTGCTTTGGGTAGTATGGACATTTTAACAATATTTGTCCTCCCAATATATGAACATGAGATATCTTTCCATTTGTTAGTGTCATCTTCAATTTTTTTTCCATCAGTGTTTTATAGTTTGCAGAGTACAGGTTTTTTAGCTCTCGGTTAAGTTTAATTCTGGGTATTTTATTATTTTTGGTGCATTTGTAAATGAGATTGTTTTCTTAATTTCTCTTTCTGATGCTTCATTATTAATGTACAGAAATGCATTGTGGCTTCTGTACATTAATTTCATGTCCTGTAACTTTACTGAATTCATTTATCAGTTCTAGTTGTTTCTTGGTGAAATTTTTGGGGTTTTCTATATAGAACATCATGTCATCAGCAAATAGCAACAGTTTAACTTCTTCCTTACTGATTTGGATGCCTGTTATTTCTTTTTGTTGTCTGATTGGTGTGGCTAGGACTTCCAGTACCATGTTGAATAAAAGAGGTGAAAGTGGACATTCTTGTCTTGTTTCTGACCTTTGGGGGGAAAGTTTTCAGTTTTTCGCCTTTGAGTATGATGTTAGCTGTGGGTTTTTCATATATGACCTTTTATTATATTGAAGTATGTTCCCTCTAAACCTATTTTGTTGAGGGTTTTTATCATGAATTGATGTTGTACCTTGGCAAATGCTTTCTCTGCATCTATTGAAATGATCATATGGCTTTTCTCCTTTCCTTATTGATGTGATGTTCAGTATTCACAAATCAATCATCATGATACAACCCTTGCATCCCTGGAATAAATCCCACTCAATTGTGGTGAATGATTTTTTTTTTTTAAATGTATTGTTGGATTCAGCTTGCTAATATTTTGTTGAGGATTTTTACATCTATGTTCATTAGAGATGTTGGCATATAGTTCCCTTATTTAATGTCTTAATCTGATTTGGGTATCAGGTTAATGCTGACCTTCTAGTGTGAATTTGGAAGCTTTCCTTCCTCTTCTATTTTTTTAGAATAGTTTTGTGCTACTCTGTTTTGAAGTGGTTAACCCAAACAATAAATACTGGGTATTTTTATAACTTAATAGGAATTACTGATTTTGCAGTATGTATAGTGCTTTTGGAAATACTATTTAAGATCTCACAGCAAATGCTGCTAGTTTAACTCTAGCATTGTCAAGATGAAGCTTGAGATAATTTTGTAGATTAGTAAACTCTTTCTGATTTGATTTATCTCCACCTTTTCCTGCTTTTGAAACTTGTTTTAGGCTTACTATGTATTCAGTTTACTGGGATGGTATCTTTATATTATTTAAAATAAAAAATTTAGTTAAATGTTAGTGATGTTACAGATAGCGTCATACCTACATGATACAGTATTGGAAGTTTAAAAATGCGTTATGGTAAGAAACATATCGATTGGCTTTTTTTGAATGAACTAAGATGGACTATAAACTGAATATTAATAACAAATGTAATGCATGTAGATGTATTTTCCATAATGAAATGGAATTAAAATATATTATTTAAATTAAAATTTAGATAGTTTGGATATGGTTCTGCACAGATACAGATTAGAATAGACCAAATTTGGACAAAATTTCTAGGTGATTTCTACAGGACTCTGTGATTCTAAGGTTGAGTATTTCTCATGACTCTATGAATAGAAATGTGTAGTAAACAGTAATAGTAAATATCATTTATTAGAGGCATACAACTTACAGATTTGTACTCAGTACTTTGCATAAGACATTTTGAAATACTTCAAACAATGTTTAAGGAATGAATCTCTTCTTTTTAAAGAGAGAGTGAGAGTGTGAGTGGGGGGAGAGGGGCGCGGGGCAGGGAGGAGAGGGATAGAGAATCTTAAGCAGGCTCCATGCCCAGCAAGGTGTCCAGTGTGGAGCCCAGTCTGAGGACCCTGAGATCATGACCTGAGCTGAAATCAAGAGTTGGATGCTTAGGGGCGCCTTGGTGGCATAGCGGTTGGGTGTCTGCCTTCGGCTCAGGGCGTGATCCCGGCATTGTGGGATCGAGCCCCACATCAGGCTCCTCCGCTATGAGCCTGCTTCTTCCTCTCCCACCCGCCCTGCTTGTCTTCCCTCTCTCGCTGGCTGTCTCTGTCTCTGTCGAATAAATAAAATCTTAAAAAAAAAAAAAAAGAGTTGGATGCTTAACTGAGTCACCCAGGTGCCCTGGAATGAATCTCATTTTTATTGTCTTACTACTGAACTTCAAAATAACTGTGCCTGGGGCCTGAGGTATATACATCTTTTCTAAAGTTCTTTATTTCTTTTTGCAGGTAAAACCTTGCCAAGAATTTGTTTCAACTTTTGTTTTTGTTGTATGGATATGTTATATAACCACAGATATTTTTTATTATTTCTGTATACCAGTTACTGATAGGTATATAAGTCATTTTAGCTTAGAGAATACTCTGTTGGTAAGAATGTGCTGTACAGTGGTGCTTATACTTTGCCTTACGGTTATCTGGAGGACTTGTTAAAACATAGATGTCTGGGCAATAACTGGAGAATTTGTGATTTAGCAGGTGTGAGGTGAAATTTTTAGTTTCTCAGGTAATATGGACACTGGTGGCCTGGGTTCCACACTTTGAGAACTTCTGGTTTGTGAATATCTAAAATGAATATGGAGGGAGGATTATGGCATCCTTAGCACTGTTCATTTTATTTCAGTGAGTTTTTTGTAACATAGCTAAGTTATAGTTATGCATACTTTTAAACTATTAGGGACTTAAATTTTACAAGCACTTTACATGTATTAGCCCATCTATTCCTCATTATCACACCAACATAGGTACTATTAGGAGCACAACTGAGAATGGTAGGGCACAGATGGCTAAGTAACTGTCCAAAGTCACACTAATTAGAAGAACTGGAGCCAGGAATCAAACTCACGCAATCTGACTCCAGAAACCATGTTCTTATATCATGTCCCTATATCTAATATAAGAATTATCACAACATATGGTCTAAGAGAAGACTGAGGCCCTGTGTTATGCTTCCTCATCCCTGATCTAAGTGACTGTCAGTGATTGGCTAAGGTGGGTCCTGCCTTTACCTCTCCCTCATGTATCATCAGCGTCACATATTCTATTAAAGTCACGTGTTAGGGCTAGCTAGAAAATGTCTCCAAGTAGTTTTCTGTTCTTTAGGGGAAAAGATACTATTTTTAATCACCAGTTAGTCATTTCCAGATGTCACATCAAGGTTTTCCATATTTATGACTCTGAAAACCAGCAGCTGGGAATTGACACCAATTAAAAAGCTACCCTTGAAGAAACTGTATGCTGTGTGGTATAACTCTTGAGCTATGTCTCCTTTTTTGAGACATTGCCTAGAAAATGGTTTCTGAGTTTTAAATAGGATATCTTGTATTTATTTTAACAGATATTTTAGAAAATCATGTTCATGTCATAAATAGAATATATGCTAGAATGCTTCCTTTTTATTCAACTCTAAGATTCTTCCAAGAATATTAAAAACCATGAATTGAAAAATTGATTTTTTTGTTGTTGATGAAAGTGCAAATTGGAATTGAATTAGGGTATTTGGTGAAAAAAATGGATGGATAATCATAGAGGGAAACTGATTTGTTAAATTACTAAGGTTTATAGAATATTCTCAAAACCTTAAGGAGGAGCAGGGAAATAAGTACTAATATGTGGACAAATGAAGAAACGATCTGTGGATATTTAAAAAAAAAACAAGAATAATGTAGGCTTATTAGCTAATTTTAATATATTCTCAGATATAAATTTTTTATAGCTTAATGGACAAAAATATAGGATATCAAAGAAGAAAATACATGTGATTTTGGTCAATTCTGGGGATATATGAAGATAGAATGTTGAAATGATGTGGCAATTTTTATCCTTTGATGTTTAGTTCTTTTCCATTTAAATACAGTGATTTTTTTCCACATTTTTCTTTCTTAATGGGAGATGAGATCCTTGCGCTTCTTTCCTACACTGGGTGACTCTGAAATGTGATGTGAAAGTTCCAGAGATCTCTGTGGGATCCGACACAAAGTAACCCTCCGTGAGACTTTGCTTGCCATTGCAAGCTTGTCTCTTTCTTTTTCCTGCCTAACCCCTCACTTCTTTACCAGTAGTTCCTTCGACTATATCTTACTACTGGAATATTCACAACAGTCCTGTATTCAGAGACTGCCATTGCTACGAGATAGGTAGATGACAGGCTGCTCTTTAGAATGAGCTGATTAGAATTTAGCAGGTAATTTTGGAACCCTTCTCCCCGTTAATGGAATTTTGAGCTGTTTTTAGGTAGACAATACAACATGGCATCCCAAGATGTAAAACTTAAAATGCGTAATGGTCTAGCTCCTAGTTTTCTAAGTCTCACAAAAGTGCCAACTCAAAAATTTTTTAATATACATGGTAATATCTCATCATGTCTTTGGTTCTGAGAATTACAAATTTACCCAAACTGGTCATAAGCAATCAAATTATAAACAGAAGGAGGCTAAATATATTGATCTCTACAAAGTAGTACATATATGAAATTCTTAAGGGTATTAATCTACGGACAGATAAAAAGACAAACAGAAAGAAATATATCCTATGATATAAAATTAAGTGAAACTAAAAAAAAAATGATGAAGCTTCATTTCTCAGAAATTGGCCTTTGTCAGAAAATATGACCTTTAGAATTAGAAATGAAAAGTTGTCTATATTAGAACTAAAATAGTGGATGGTAGTTTGGCTATTGAAACAAAGAAAGTGCATTTCTTTCTAAAAAATGAGGAGGAAAGAAAAAAATGATAAGCAATCAAAAGGAAAGCAACCAGGAGCATAATGCAATATGTGATTTAGAAAAATAAATGCTAAAATGAGCAAGAAACCAAAAATCACATTTCATGAAGAGCAATAGGACTTAAAGTTTGGAAAACCACCAATTTCTCTCTGAAGGGATGTTTTCTGAATAATTGAAGATAAACCTAAAATAAAGTGAAATCGGGTTCAAACTCCTCCTTTCTGTACCTGATGGTTTTTATGCCAGGCTGAAGCAGAGTACACTAACAATATTTGTTGGTAACGTTTTGAAAAAGCTACAGTCTCTCACAAAATACAAAGGCAACTTCTTTAGAAGACCTTTTTTTCCAGCTTTATTGGCTTTTACTGACCTATACTTACATCAATTTAAGATGCACCATGTGATGATTTGATACATGTATATATTGTGAAAGTTGACCACAGTAAGTTTAAATGCCTCCATCCCCTCACATAATTACTAGTTGTTTGTGTGTGGTGATAACATTTACTCTCTTGATAACTTTCAAGTATATAATACAGTACTCTTATTCATGGTCACCATGCTGTACGTTAGGTCTCCAGAACTTACTAATCTTGCAGGCGGAGGTCTGTGCTCTTTGACAAACATCTCTTCATTTTTCCCCAACCACTGGCAACCACCATTCCATGCTCTTTCTAGGAGTTCAGCTGTTTTAGATTCCACACAGAAGTGAGAACATAAAGTATTTGTCTTTCTGTCTGACTTATGCGACTTAGCCTAATGCCTTCAAGGTCCATCCATGTTGTCACAAAAGGCAAAATTTCCTTTTTTATGACTGCATAATATTCCTCTGTGTGTGTGTGTGTGTGTGTGTGTGTGTGTGTGTGTGTGTGTGTCTGTCTGTCTGTCTGTCTTTCTCACATCTTCATCCATTCATTCCTGGATGGACACTTGGTTATTTCCAGGTCTGGGCTATTGTAAATAACACTGCAATGAACATGGGAGTGTAAATATGTCTTTGAAATAGATTTTATTACCTTCAGAAGACATTTTAATATTAATTTTGACAAAGTAATTATGTAAGCAGCAGAATTTCCTCCGTGAAGTTCATATTTTCTTCTACCTAGAGTGACATAGAAATTATGTTCTCAGGAAATTCTAGCTTTACATGCTTATGATATGTGGCATTTGAGTCAAATCATGGAAGACAACATACTATACTAATTAGAAATGAGACCTCTGGAGCCAGACTTCCAATGCCTACTACTAAATGAGTCTGTGCCTCTGTGTACTACTCTTTTTTGATTTGTAGTATTGGAAAAATAATAGTAATTACCATGTAAGAAGTTGTGAGGAGCTGATAAATATAAAGTGTTTCAGACTTTACCCAGCATGTATTGAGTAGTCTATAATTCTTGGCTGTCGTAATATTAACAGTTACCAAATGGCAGAAGCGGCCTTTTTCAATACTGTCTCTCAGTTCAAAACCTCATATACTTTATCTGAAAATAAAAGTTACTCATTCTTCTAGCATAGAACCTTACATTATCTATGTACATAGTATAATTTCTATTGTCTTCAACTAGAAATATAATCACCTGACTTATCTCAGGCATTGTACTAAGTAGTTTATATTCTTTATTACTAATGTTGCAATAGCTCTGCCAGCTCTCCGATAATACATATTGGAACCAAAATTTAAGCAAAGTTTGAGCTCATGTTGTTTCCTTATACTGTTTTGCGCAATAGAAAGAATGGAGGGGTCATTGTTAGATGGGAATCAGCCTTGCTTGATGGATGATCTTTCATCTTCACTCTGAGGAACACAGGGGACAGTTCATTTAGTTTCTCAGAACTTTCATTTTCCTGATGTCATTTTGACCTGGAACTTTTAAATGCAAAACAACCAATTTCTTTCCAGAACGACATGTATATGATGTTGTGTTTTCAAATTCTCCTTAAGCAGATTGAAAACATACCCATGGCTACGAATGTGACTAATCACCCACTGCTTATTTAATCACCAGACCCTTACAGTTTTTATTCCACTTTCAGTGTTTGTGTTGACCTTGCCAACATTTAATTGATATCAATCCACATGAATGCTTAAACTTGAATCACCTAATTGCTAGAGATTTCTCTTACTTAAAGGAAACCCAGAGCACATTTACAGAAAACATAAAAGTTCTTCCAAATTTCCTGCTTAGAGAATAGTATGAAAGAGCTGCTTCATCTAGGGGAATATTAACTTAGAAACTTTAAGAAGATGAGAGAACTATGATTTAGAAGTAATGAGAAATAAAACCAAAATTCACAGATTGTATTTATGCTTGTTTTATTTCTGTCTACTAAGAGTTTTTATTAAGGATATTGGTAGGATTTTATCCAATACCTTCTGGTACCTCTATGAATAAGCAATTCTAGTTTTCTTCTTTAACTTGATATAAATAAATAAGTTATATTTTTTCTATGCTCTATTTGATTTTTGTTTTCTTGTCTTATTCTTTTTTTGTCTTAAAATATTTATAGCACTTGTATCGTGTTTTATATATAGCAGGAAATTGCTGACTTCATGGACTTCAAAGTATAATAAGATATTTAATGTGATGATGGTGAAGATTGAGCGTCCATCCAGTTGAAAAAGAAATGCTGTATATATTGTTAGACTTGCTGAATGATTTCCAAATCCTCTCCTTCCTTTCTGTCACTATCACTGATTTCAATAGGAAAACAGTGTATGAAGACAATTTTTAAGGGAATTTTCTGACCTTAAGCCAAATAAGGGGCACTTGGACTTGAGGTTACCAGGAATATATTTTTTAACCTGAGGGTCTGGAGTTGGAAGTTCACACAGGTCAGTGTTCAACCCCCCTCCCCCACCACCTGCAGAAGACAGAGTGAAAGAATGATGGCTTTGCTTTTGATGTTGAAGCAAGGAGGGAGGGTGGTCATGGAAACAGATTTACATGATCACTAGTGGTGAGGAAAGGGTGTGTATTTCCATGGGCCAAGCCTAAACTATAGGCTGGAGCTGAGAGGTATTTACAAGTGGATTGGCAGGGCCAGGTATCAGTGCAATGCAGAAGCTTCCAGTCAAATTGTGTATTGTGCATTGCTCAGATCTCCTCTTCTGGACCAAGATACTTATTTCCCCCACTGCTTGGAGTATTGCTTGCTAACAACCAATAGCTGAGTTCCTCACTAGGAACTGCCATGGCCAAAAGGAGCAGCATTTCTTAAGGATAATGCCTCCTTGCCATCAGCAGTTTGCATTTAATAACTGGTCTGTGTTGGCGCATAACAACATCAAATGAGAATATCTCCGAAGGGCATCCCAGTATCAAGATTTCCCTGTGAGATTGGCTGAAGCCTCAGTTGCAGCTACATCACTGTTCAGCTTTTCCCTTTGTCCTATCCTGCTGCTGTCACATCCTTACAGGTAGTATTCCTGAGATCACATCCCTTCTCCTCCTCTTCCCATCTCTGCAATCATCTGCAAACTTCTGTCTCAGAATCTCTAGGAATCCAACCTATGGCAGATGCTGCTGAGAATGGTCCTAGGAGCAAACTCTAAGAACTCCAAAGTAAGATTTTGGAGCTGAATTACATGTTGGCTGGCCGTGTGATGGAGTAGTAATAGCCCTGGTATATGGTGGTCATGTCATTGTTCAAACTGTCTCAGGCCTTTGAGACGTACCAGGGAAGAAGTTGTAATTACAACAACTGATTCTCTTCTTGAGCCCTCGCAGCCAGTCAAATGCATCTTCCCCGTCCCTGAAGAAGAAAACTTTGTTCTCAAGATGAGTAAGTTTCTTGGTTTAGATATCAGCACAGAGGCGAATAGTTCTATTGTGCTTTTCTTAAATCAGGAGGATTAAATAAAAGTTTCTCTAAAGTAGAATGAGTTCAGTCTTCCTCACCATTATCATACAAAATCCTTCTGCTAGGCTGCTGCTTGGTGTCTAGAATGCTGGAAAACTTTCTTATGTCACCCAAATGGGAAATTAGAATATTTCTTTCTGGAGAAACTATCTGTCCCAGAGGAAGGACCCATAAATACTGGCGTTTACGAGATTTTTAACAGAACAGCCATCTTGTATCCCAGGTACACTACAGAGAATTCCACCAGTCCACACACTCTGTACATGACACAGTTTTTTTTTTTTTTAAAGATTATTTATTTATTTGAGAGAGAGAAAGTGAGCTAGAGAGAAAGAAGGAGCAGGGGGAGGAGCAGAGGCAGAGGGAGAAGCAGACTCCCTGCTGAGGGGGAACTCCATCCCAGGTCTCTGGGATCATGACCTGAGCTGAAAGCAGACGCTTAACTGACTGAGCCACCAGGCACCCCAGCACAATTTCTGAATCAGGTCTTATAGAGTTTCATTCAAATATGAACAAACAGAAGTTAGCAGAAGAGTTCTAATGTAAGAATTCAGCAATATATAGCAATAACATAAAGTACCTTGGAGAAATCCATGATCATGCAGGACGTAAAACAAACCATTTAATTAATATTCTTAGAGAATTACGAGAAAGTAGTGCATCCATGACACCATAAGATGCTGAGGGGAAATTATATCCAATTAAGAATTATAAACACAGGCAAACTCCCAAAAAAGTGTGAGGGTAGAATAAATTTTGTCTTCAAAAATATGTCTTTCCTTTTTTAGGAAAGCTACCGCTCTACCAGAACAAGGGAATAGTGCAAAATGGAATTAAAGATGAGTACCTGGAAACCGAATCTCAAAAGAGACTGAGAATGCCCAGGAAAATGGTCAAGAGCTGTCCCAGGATAGTGTCTATGCTGCAGATGTAGAGAGCAATTAGTCCTGATTAGAGCAGAACACAAGGCATTTTGCATACAAAGATATGAGAATTCCCAGAGTATTTCTCAAAAACAGTGAGCTGATCAATGTGTTTGACCTTATTTAGAGGTGTTTTAGAGTTATGCCAGACAAAGTAAGGAGGAATAATAATAGATGCATAGAAAGCTAACAAAAATTAGAACAAGGCATTTTATTAACCCAGGTAACAAACACAAATCCCACCAGTAAAATTATAGTACACTCTGTGAGCCTCTAAGCAGCAGTATTTACATACTCAAAGTACTGGTTTCCATATTTGGTACGCCTACAGTATATTGAGAGTGAGGATAATATAGGCATGTGAATGGTACAAGAATAAAATCATTCTTTGCAGGAGGTCAACAAATAATGACTGAAATTTAAAAAGCAAAATAGTTTGCAGCTTGTTAAAAACATAGAGGTAACTACTAGAAGAAACACAATAGTTGCTTTTGGCTAAAGGTCTTGGAAAATGAGGTGGAGCTTACAGTTATCTTTATAAACTGAGTAGTGCTCTTCAAGTTTCTGAATTATGTGCAAATATTCTTTGATAAAAGTAAAAGAGTAAACCTATCTATTTGAAAGACAAAATTGTGCTTTAGAACTATTGCAAATAGCACTCCAGTCTGATTTGCCTTGGCTGTGATCAGATTATAGCAACGGAACTAAGCATTAAACACACTTAAAATAGGAGCTTCATTACAACAAAGACTGGTTTAGCCTTGATGTCTATATGGCAGAGATCCAAACCCAGCAATGGTTCATAATATTCTATCAAAACAAATTAAACATGCTTAAAGATGCAATTAATTTGTAAGCATATATAATCATGTTTGATTGTAATATATGCATAATCTATCTGAATATATTAAATGTCAGCTAAGATGCATTGTATAGATGTTATGTATAAAGTGATCATTAAATACTAACAAATCTAATGAAGTAATTGCATGTGTCTTAATACGATGCATTTTGAACATCATCATTTTTACTTTTCACGAAATTAAGTTAGAGGAACCATTTTTTTCCCTGACAAAATAGGGAATTGATACATTTAATACATTTGCAATGGAATTTAGATATTGTCTTGGTACAGTAATTTGTGGATGCAGTTTAGGAAAGTTTTCAAGTATATGATTTTAGGTAGGATTTAGTTCTAGTTAAAACACCATCTGTGAATTCTAAAGTCTTTGGCATTATATATTCATTGTAGTTAACTCCTTTCCCTAGGAGACCACATGCCCTGGTTTGCCGGAGACTTACCCACTCACTGGCTTTCTGTTTTGCTATCCTAATTATTAATACCATCTCCTTTAACTGACAACATAGTGCTGGTCCAAGTGGGAAATTACATTGTCACCCTACTTCTCTGGAACTTACGGAATTATTCAAAAGGCCAAAAAAGAATTCAAATTCTAAAATACCAATTTAGATTTTTTTTTTTAGTTTTACTTTGATAAAGTATTGATGAGTATGCACTTTTCTGCCCTTTTCCTTTCTTCTGACTCTTAAGTTAGGAAGAGGGTGACTCCTACTCTGTAGGTGAAACAATGTGCACCTCCATAAAAGACTGTGCTGGACAACCTTGACCTTATACCATGAATTTCTTAGTGCTGTTGTCACTCTATAATGCATTTGCATTTGTATATGGATACGTGTATTTATTATAATCCAAGCTCTTTGTGAAGTCTAGTGTCCTCCACTGTAGACCACTATTGCCTATCCAAGTGCCTGGATATAGTTATTCCAAACTGAAGTCAGATTATTAAAACATTTTAAAATCAGCTGGATGAATTATCTATTTTATGTCAGGTAAATGGTTTGAATACTTTCTCACTAATTTGGTAATCTTGTTTATTTCCTCTTCTCCTCTATACATCTCTTCTAACAGAGCTATAGCTATATGTTCTTCAGGTCCTAGTTTAGATAGGACATCCTCTGGGAAGCATTCCTAGCTTCCCAAAACTCCTCTAGCCCTGTCACATGATATGGTGAGTTCCTGTTTAGTAATCAGGATCCCCTGATAACCTATAAATGTTACCATACTCCATGGCTCTAGTGCTGAGCATGGGCTTATTGAGTGAATTGACTTATGTGGCCACATCAGGATGTATAGTGTAATTTTGAATTCTACAGAGAGAAGGCTTGTCTATTTGGTAAATTTACTCTGGATTGCAGTACAGGTTTTGATGTGGAAGGCAGAACAAGAGAGCCTGGCAGGAACAATGGTTCATCTGTTAGTTGATGCACCAGTGGAATGGTTCAAAGTAGCTTGCCAGCGTGAGTCTCTAAGCCAGCAGACATGTCCATTCCACAGATAACACTGCTGTTTTATCCCTGTGAAAATTAGGGAGTATAGGAAGACCTGGGTATCTGCATCTCTGTAGCTTGCCTTTGTTTATAAATTCGAATTAAGACTCAAAGCGAGATAAGAGAAGGGCCAATCTCTTAAGTGCCAGGAACGACTAAGGCCTGCTCCCAAAGGAAGCTACCTGCTCAGAGTGGCACAAAATCTCCTCTTCCTTTGTCTCACGGGTTTCCTTACCATGCTTCTGTGCCTTTGTGCATTGTGAACCTTTTACTTAGACTATCTTCACCCCTTTTAGCTACCTGTCATATTCCTATCCATCCTCCAAGACCCAGTTTAATTGTTCTTTGGACTCTCCCTCCAATCCCTATCAAGTTTGAGACACTCTTCTGTTTTTCTCTAGCTCATTTATTCACATACTTTTTTTAAATTCACAACTTGTATTTTAGTTTGTTGGCTTCTGTAACTCTACTGTGAACTTATGTAACGCAGGAGAATGTCTTTTTCTTCTTTTTTTCCCCCTCCATTCATATAAATAGGTCATAAAATGCCCCTTAATTTATGATTAGATTCAAACCCAGCAGTGGAAATAATTTAAAAATGTAGAACTATTGGAAATTGAAGAGACATCTACTTGAATTCTATGACCTTGATATTAAAATCCTTGCTACGAGAAACTGTTCTTAAAGATTTGGATATCTAATTATTTTTATAATACAAAAGGCACTGGGGAAAATTGAGAATGAGAAAAATATATCAGTCTTTGACAAATGAAAATTTAAAGCTTAAAGTCAGGAATTTTTAAAATAGTGAAATTTTGAGGGGATTGGTAGTAGTAATAGTGACTGTTGCATGCAAAAAATATAAAAATTAAAAAAAAAGAACTTGAATCTTGTCATATTTCGGCAAGACATTTCACTTCCTTTTACTGAAAAACCTGGAACTTCTATGTTGCCTTTCAATTATACATTTAAGTACTACAGTAGAATATAGAATTGTGACCCAAGAATTGGCCTCTGAAATTTGCATTGCCTCCTTCAGGTGGTTGCTTTGAAACATCAAAAGATAGCTCTTGTATAGAAGAAATGCGTAACTGGTTCAAATATTATTCAGTAGTCACACAGTGAGCAGAATTCATGGCAAAAAAAAAAAAATTACAGAGATGAACATGACCATGTCTTTGCTTTCACTGAGCTCATGATCTAGTAAGAAATAGAAATAAACTAGAAAGTTATAACTCAGTGATTTAAGTGCTTGATACAGATGAGGTGACTATCATGCTTTGGGGGACTATGTGGTGGCTTGTTTCCATTCTTCCTTTGTCCCTGTGCATGACTGCAGAGGTTGTAACCTAATTTCTTCTTTCCTTAGTATGCCTGTACTTTCGACTCAAATTCTCATTTTACCATTTACTAGCTTTGTGATCTTGGGCAAGCTACTTAGTCCTCTGAGTCTTAGTTTCCTCATTTATTAGATAGGAAAGTTTCTTTACTAAATAACAATGATCTCTGTCTTGCAATGTTGTTATAACTATTAATTGAAATATTTAAAATACTTAGCATGGTGTTAGCATATAGCAATTCTCAACAATTTTTTTTTTCTGAACTTCTTCACTATTTTATCACTGGGATTCAAGAGGAAATTTTAGGTTATTTATATGCTTACACTACAGTTTGTATTGGAAAACATGCTATGATCCCTTTCTCCATCTCGTTCAATACATGCCATGATGCCATGAGTGACTTCAGGGGAAGGATTGTGGTTTCCCTCATTTTTGTAGTCACAGAGCCTAGTCCTGTGTTCAGTTTAAGTGCTCAGTAATTTGTTCAGGCATTGGATAATTCCTAAATTCTATTTATTTTTAAAATAGAACTGAAAACTGAGCAAAGCTGTGAATGATATCATAATCTAAGCAGTATAAAATCCATATAGTTTCAATTTCTAATTCCTCCAATTACAGTTTACTGACAATTATTACAGATAATTGCCGTGATGTCAATGTCAGTACATGGTGGCAAGACAGGCTCTGATTTGATTTAATCAACAGCAGGATTTCTGAGAGGCTCTGATCCTAGAATCTTTCAAGTGGTGCAGTGATACAGAGAAAACTCAATTTAATTACCAGAAACTAGGTCAAGGAGAAAAAAACATTTCTGGTGGGCAAGTGCAATAAAAGAGACAAAAATAATTGATGTATGATCAAAATGGGTAACATAGTATTTTTCTGAAACTCTAAATCATTTTTGAACATTCTAGGTAAGGACTAGTCTGCCCTGGTCAGTAGTGGATTTTAGTTTTTTTCTGTGTGAAGCAAAGTTCATCATTTTGCTTGAGTGTGGCTTATAAATGTCCTTAGAAGTGATTGGTATGGTTATTTAATAAATAGGGCTTAAAATAGGGAAATATTGCAGACATCCTGATTCACCAGAAATGGATTGGTAAAAGCCAACCGAAACTTTATCCTATTACCTTAAAAAAAAGCTAATGCTATACATTGGAAACCATTT
Organism: Ursus maritimus; assembly: GCF_017311325.1. NCBI lineage: Eukaryota > Metazoa > Chordata > Mammalia > Carnivora > Ursidae > Ursus > Ursus maritimus. The sequence goes on along the minus strand of NW_024426996.1, from coordinate 26,790,833 downwards.
CTGAAAAAGAAACTTGAGACTTCTGTGTTGCTCTTTTATCAAGATAAATATTACCAGACTGAAAAATATGTATATCTTCTTTGCTTCAACAGAACATTTTACAACCGCTTTATAAAAATGGTTATTTTTGTTTGTGGTATATAGATAAAAGTTATTGAGTGCTTAGTCCATTCTAACTACCATATGCTATATATTTTATGTTGATATTTTCATGTTAAAGCAGCAGATCAGCTATTTTGCCTTTTACAGGACTTCAAGAGGTTAAATTACTTTTTCTAGTTTGTCAGTTATAGATCCAGAGGACTTGAATCCAAATCTGTTTGCTATCCTTATGGAGGCTATGGGTCAGAAAGTCCATATACCCCCAACCCGCAGTAAAAATTTTAGTTTTATGAGTAAACTCAAATTCTCTTTCATTCATACATCCACAAAATAATAACTAAAGGAACTTAATAGAGGTTAAGACCTGTCTTACTGACTGATTTAACAGATTTAACTCCAGCTGATTTTGCCAAAAGTTTAGATACATGTTTGGAAAACCTTTTTTTTTTTTTTTAAGATTTTATTTATTTGAGGAGGGCACGAATTGCATGGAGCACTGGGTGTTATACACAAACAATGGATCATGGAACACTACCTCAAAAACTAATGATGTACTGTATGGTGACTAACATAACAAAATAAAATTTTAAAAAATTTTATTTATGTATTTGAGAGAGAGGGAGCAAGAGAGAGCAAGCACAAGCAGGTTGAGAGGCGGAGGGAGAAGCAGACTCCCCGCTGAGCAGGGAGCCTGATGCAGGGCTTGATTCTGAGACTCTGGGATCATGACCTGAGCCAAAGGCAGAGGCTTAACTGACTGAGCCACCCAGGCACCCCAATATTTAGAAATCTTTGTCAGGGGTGCAGAATTTACTGTTAATGGAGAAGTTGGATAAAACTAGATAAGTGCAGAAGGGACAAATTATATATTTTTAAATTGAAAATATTTTAAAAGGCGTATCATTTTCTATTAATACATTGCGTTTCTGTATTGCAGAATAAGACTCTTCTTAGGAGGCTCGCATATTAAATCTGTGGCAATCTCCAAAGCCATCCCTCAGACTGTGCATTTGGATGAGTGAAAAGCCTACTTTTTATAGGTCAGTCAGTATTCGAGGGCCAATCTATAAATCCAAATTTTAATAAGCCTATAATGGGGCTAGCACTCATTACACAGCAGTTGGTGGATAACATTTCAATTTCTATTCATATGCAAAGCATCTTGATTTCTTCTCAAATTTTACTGTGAATTAATTACATTTTTATGCTTGATGTTTCTCCCGAGTTCCTATCAGTGACATTTCAATTATAAATGTCTTCCATGTACACGAAACAGAGCAAAATACTTTTTTAAAAATATTCTTTATGTGTAATGGTGGGTAAAATGTAACAGTGAATTTTTATTGTCTGCCTTGACCAGTGATTGCTTTTGAATCTATCCTGAGGGTTTTCTCCCCTCCACATACACCCCAGTGGTTCAAATTGATTAAAGTCAGGATGTGATGAAAGGAGAAAAATGAAGTATGCAGAAAAATTGAACACTTAATTTCACTGTCAATTTAATCTCCTTTTGTGTTTTAACTTTATTTTTAAACAACAAATTGCATTTATAAAAATTTAGGAAAAACACAAAGGTAAGAATATATATATATATATATACATATATGTATATACATAAGAATATATATATATAGGTATATATATATATATACATATATGTGTATATATATATATGAGAGTATATATAGCTATATCTATATGAGTATATTTATCATCTCTCGATCTATCTATATCACTGATATCTCTGACACAGAAAAAATTACTGCCAACACAGTGATTTAAACTTCCATTTTGCTTTTACTCCCATTTGTAGGACACTTAAAAATATTCATAAACATAGACAACAGTTAATATTAATTAGTGAGAAAATTACTTTTTCTTCCGCCCCTACTATTCTGGTTGGAAACAGAAGTGTATCCTTTTGAACTAATTAGTGCTGTTCACCAGATAATTTGGGTTCTCCTCACTTCCAAGCATATGGGAGTATTTCATTTTGTTTATCTTTAGTCGAATGGGGTCATGTGCGAGAAAGTCTGAACAGTTAGTCATGATTAGAAGTGATGCATGGCATTGTGGAGTCATAATTTATTTGTATATGAGAGAGTTCCTTTCTCAACCTACCCGGTAAACGGCAGCTTTCAAAATATGGCCAGGCCGTCGGTTTGAGTAAGTAAGACCAACAGAGCCCTCTCCTGACCAGCACAGGATCTTTAACATGACCAAGAAATAAACCTGTTACTTTAAGCCATTAGGATTTTGAGGTTTGTTACCGTAGCATTATTTAACATGTCATGACAATTATACATCCCAATTCCCATCTGTCACCAAATGGCTTCAATTTATCCTCAGGAAGGGAGGAAATCTGAGCCAAAGCTTAGAGAAAATAATATATATTTAGGTCAAAGCATGCAAATTTTATTAAAAATTATCTTTAAAGCAAATTTTTCAGTTGTAAGAAATATGCTGTGTGAGTTAGTAAAGTTTAGTAAGGAATTTTTCCTTGTTTTATTAGGACTAAAAATATAGTGATAATATCTTTGTAGCAATGAAAATCTAGGAAACCAAGGGCTGTTCTCATGCAAATGATAAAATCAGTGTGTACTTAACTATGTCCCTAAGAATAGGCAGAGTTGTATCGATAAAGAAAATAAAAAAAAAAAAGTAAATAACATTAGTAAACCACTCACGAGAGTCATAAAAAAGACAAGATACCAATTACAAATAACTGGAAGTAAAAGGAAGACAACTGCAAAGCCTACAGAGTTTAGATTAATATAAGAAGTTATTATAACAGTTTTTTTGCCAATACATTTAAATAGAAAATTCCCCAAATATGTATAAACCATCCATACAAATAATCAAAGCTCACATAAGGACAAAATCTGAATTCTTTAGCAGTTATTTTAAAAATTCAAAATTAAAAACTTTCCTAAGAATATGATTCAAGGGTCCTACTGAGAATTATACCAAACATTTAAGAAAGACCTAATAATTATACACTAAGCTTTCCTTCTGACATCAAGAACCCAAGAATACTTGCAAGGTACACCCTTTCTATTCAATAATGCACTGAGATCTAACCAGCACAATAAATAAAGGAATGATGTACAAAAAGGAAGAAATAAAACTAGTATTCAAAGAAGATATGATTTTGTACATAAACTAATCTACACATATTATATATGCATTCTTTAAGTTTAGCAAGATTATTTAGTACAAGGTCAACACGCAAAAAATTTATTGTATTTTGACATGCCAATGACAAATATTTAGGAAACACACTATTACAATATTTTAAAAAATATCAATTTCTGACTACTTGAGAAAAAAGTTGACCTATGTAAATTGAAGGATGTTTATGGATTGGAACATTCAATTGTCTAAATATGTTAATCTCCTGAAATTGAGCAATCGGTCTTCTGTAGTCCCAATCAAAACGCTAACAGTAGATACAGCAGAATTGGGAAAGGAGCTGAACAAGAAGGTGTGGGTAGAATTAGAATGTGTGGAGTCAGTGATTTCAGGGGATATAGGCAAGTTACTAGAGCCTTATGGAAACAGACAAAGAAGACTCTGCAGATCGTCTTCATTCTTACTACTACAATGGTGGAACTAACCAACACAGTTGGAGTTTGATCTAACAGAGTTAGAAGATCCAACTCTGTGACTTCAACCATATAATTTATTTTCATAATAAATATAGAATGTAGAACATGTGAAAATGAAAGTCATTTGAGGCAAGTACAGATGTCCAGTGATATCTCTCTTGGATGAAGTTCTGGAGAGGTTCATGGGAAAGGTTTATGTAATAATGAGGTAATTAAAAAATTTTTAGTTGAGAATAAAAGGATGAAATCCAGGCTAGGCTCTTAAAAGCTTATTGATTACCGTATTGCAGACCTGTTTCATCATTTGTGAACTTTGAACCTAGATAATCTAGAAAATAGATTAAATATTTACTTATCCACTTTACCTTCTTTGTGCTGACAGATCGTTTCATGGAAGGAAATACTTTGTGTGAGAGAGCCTGCTAGCCATTGCAGGCGCACATGGAAGGGGAGGGGCAGAGGGAGAGGGAGCGAATCTTAAGCAGGCTCCATACCCAACGCAGAGCCCGACATGGGGCTCTACCTCACCATCCTGAGATCATGACCTGAGCTGAAATCAAGAATTGGGTGCTTAATAAACTGAGCTACCAAGGCATTCCGAATGGAAGGAAATCTTAAACAGAGTAGATTTAAAATAAAACCTAACATTTATCATATTAAAAAAGCAGTTGTCTAAAGTAATACAACTTACTTTTTTCTTTTATGGATCAGGCTTTCGATGTTGAATCCAAGAAACCCTTGGCAAACCAAAGTCACAAAAATTTTCTCCTATGTTAGAACATTTTTAAAGTTTTAATTTTTTACATTTAGGTTTATGATCCATTTTAAGTTACTTTTTATATTTGGTGGTAGGTATCAAAGTGAATTTTTTGCATATGGATATCTAATTTTTTAAACAAAATTTGTTAAAAAGAGCATTATTTCTCCACAAAATTTTCTTTGCACTCTGGTAAAAAAAAATAGTTGAACTTATATTTGTGGGTTTATTTCTTCTGTTTCATTGATGTACTTATCTGTGTTATATCAATACCACATTATCTCAATTACTGTAGATTTATTATATCTTCAAATTGGGTATTATTAGTCCTTCAACTTTGTTCTTAAAGTTATTTTGGTCATATTAGGTCTTTTGCATTTCCAAATGAATTTTAGAATCACTTTGTCTTTTTTTTTTTTTTTTTTTTTACCAAAAAAAGTGCTTGTTGGGTTTTTTGTTTGTTTAGGATCAAGTTGACTGTATAGATAAGTTTAGGGACAGTTGACATCTTCACAATATTAATTCATGAACATAGTACATGTCTTCACTAAAGTATTTTAGCATTTCTTTTTAACGATGTTTCGTGGGTTTTGGTGTTCATATATTGTACATCTTATCAGATCTATTCCTAAGTATTCACATTTCTCAATGTTATTATATGCATGATGTTTTTCAAATTTCAATTTCCAGTTATTTGTTGGTAGTGATAGAAATAAAATGGATTTTTGTATAGAATTACTTTATACCTTATAAACATGCTAATTAGCTCGTAGCTTATTTATAGATTCCATTGGATTTTCTATATATACAGTCATGTTGTCAGTAAATAAAGATGGTTTCTTTCTTTCTTTCCAATATGAGTATTCTTTTCCTTTGTCTTGCCTAATTGCACTGACCATATCTTCTAGTACAATGTTGAATAGAACTTGCCTCATTCTTGATATTAGGGGGGCAACTTTCAATCTGTAACATTAACTGTTAACATTAAATGATGACAGTAATTCGTTTAAGAAACTTGTGTTCCTAGTTTGCTGAGAATTTTTTAAAAAAATCTGGAATAGGTAATGGATTTTATCAAATGCCTTTTCTGTTAAGATGATTATATGGCTTTTCTTTCAAAATTTGCTTATATGGCAAACTACATTGATTTTCAGTGTTAAACCATTCCTCAGATAAACCCGATTTGGTCATTTGGATGAAATGCTCTTTTTGTATGTTGATGAGTTTGATATGCTAAATGTTATTAAATTTTTGTATTTATGGTCATGATTGATATTACTCTGTAGTTGTTTTTGCCTGTTATTACTTTGTCTAATTTTGGTACTGGCATTATAAAAGCTAACCTCACAAAATGAGTTGGGAAGTATGACCTCCTCTTTATTTTTGGGATGAGTTTTTGCAGATTTGGCTTTAGTTCCTTCTTCAACATTTGGTAGAAATCACCAGTGAAGTCATCTGAAGTTTTCTCTGTGGGGATGTTTCTAAGTATAAATTTAATTTTTCAACTATATAGGATTATTCAGGTTATCTGTATCTTCTTGTTTAAGCTCTGGTAGTTTGTCTTCCAAGGAATTTTCCTGTTTTACCTAAACTGTCAGATTTACTGTCATAAAGTTTTCATAATAATTATATGTTTAACATCTGTAGAATGTATAATGTTACCTCTTAGTCTTGATATTGTGATTTTTTGCCTTTTTTCTCCTTATCTTTGTGGTTAGAAGTTTGTGAATTTATTGATCTTTACAAGCCAGCATTTGATTTCATGGATTTTTCTCTATTTTTTCCTGTCTTTTAATTTTTATTAATTACTGCTCTTTTATTTTCTTTCTTAGGCTTGGTTTGGGTTTAATTTGCTTCCCCTTGGCATTTTTTTTTTAAAATGGAAGCTTTTACCATTTTAGATCTTCTTTTCTAATAATATAAGCATTTATTGCAGTAGTTTTCCCCCTAGCATTGCTTTTGGAGCATCTGCCAACTTCTGTTAGACTTTAAAAAAAATTAGTTCTCTTCAAAGTATATTTTATTTTCTCCTATGATTTCTTTTTTATTTAATTTCTAAATATTGGAGAAATTTTCCAAGTACCTTTCTTATTGATTTCTAGTTTAATTCTGCTGTATTTAAGAACCTTACTTTAAGTTTGAAATTTACTGAGAATTCTTTTATGGCTTAGAATATGTTGTGTAGGTGTACCTGGGTGGCTCAGTCGGTTAAGTGGTCCAACTTGAGTTCAGCTTAGGTGACGATCTCAGGGTTGTGAGATCTCAGATTGTGCTGGGCATGGAGCCTGCTTAAGATTCTTGGTCTCCCTCTCCCTCTGCTGCCTCCCTCTCACTCTCTTGCTCGCTCTCTTAAAAGAATGTGTTGTGGGGCGCCTGGGTGGCTCAGTCCTTGTCTGCCTTCAGCTCAGGTCATGATCCGAGCGTCCTGGGAAAGAGCCCCACATCGGGCTCCCTGCTTAGTAGGAAGCCTGCTTCTCCCTCTCTCAATACCCCTGCTTGCGTTCCCTCTCTCGTTGCCTCTCTCTCTGTCAAATAAATTCTTAAAAAAAAAAAAAAAAAAAAAAGAATGTGCTTAAAAAAAAAAAGAATGTGTTGTATCTTAATAAACGTTTTGTGTATTGTTGAAAATAATATGTGTTTTTTTGGATCAAGTATTCTATAATTATTATTCAGATCAAGCTATTTTATAGTAATATTCAGGAAAATAAGATTCTATCCTTTCTTATGGTTGTATCTCTGTACGTAATATGTCCCCCTCTCCTTTGGCTGCTTTTGAGATTTTCAAATTTTCACTGTTTTTCAGTAATTTAGGATGTACTTCAATGTCATTTTCTCTGTGTTTATTCTGCTTTTGGTTTGCTGACCTCTTTGACCAGGGGGCTTATCCTTTTCATAAAATTTGAAACAATTTTTGGAAATTATTTTTTCAAATATTTGTCTTGTCCCCTAACCTTCTCTCCTCCTGGATTCCATTTGTACATATATTGTCAAACATCACTGAACCCTGTTCATTTTTTTTCCTAGTTGTGCTGCATTTTGGATGGTTTCTGTCACTATACATTCAAGTTGAATGATAGTTTTCCTAGTGTTATTAATTCTGTACAATATATTTTTTTATTTCTTGAAATTCTATTTGTGTCCTTTAAAAAATATTTTTCCTATTTCTTTATCATGTTGATATTTCCTCCACCTTCCTAAATATATGGAGTATATTTTTCAAAACATTTTCAATATCCTTCTCTTGTTTTTTTTTTGCTCTTTTTTTTTGTTTGTTTATAATAAATGACAAATGCCAATTCAAAGATTAGGAAGGCACTAAGGGTCAAGTGTCCTACCAATCTCATCCTTCTCTGCTGACTTCTGACTCTTTTTTGATATTGTTTTTTGTTTGTTTCATTCCTTAAATTGTGGTAAAAGGCATAGCATGAGATACACTCCCTTAACAAATTTTAAGTATAGAGTACACGTAACTATATTATTACCTACGAGCTCAATTATGTACAGCAGCATTTTTTCATACAGCACAACAGAAATTTTATCTGCATTGAAGAGCAACTCCCCATTTCTTCCTCTCCCAGGCCCTGACAACCAGCATTCTACTTTTGGCTTCTATGAGTTTGACTAGTTTAGCTATCTCATGTAAGTGGACTCATGTAGTATTTGTTTTTCTGGGACTGGTTTATTTTACTTAGTATTATGTTCAAACATTTAATCAACGTTGTTGCATATATGATTTTCTTGCTTTATAAGGCTGAAGGATATTCCATTGTATGTATACACCACATTTTCTTTATCCATTCATCTGTCAGTGGACATTTAAATTGCTTGCACATCTTGACTATGGTTAATAATGCTATAGTGAACACAAGAGTGTAAATATCACCTTGGTGTCCTGATTTATTGTATAAATACCCAGAGGAACGATTTCTGGCTTATGTAATAGTTCTATTTTTAATTTTCGAGGAATTTCTATACTATTTTCCATAGCAACTGCACCTTTTGCATTCCCACCAAGAGTGCACCAGGGTCCCAATTTTTCCAAATTATTGCCAAAATTTGTTGTGTATTTAATATTTTTGATACTGGCTATCCTAACTGGTAACTGAGGTGATATCTCATTGTAGTTTTGATTTGCATTTCTCTGATTAGTGATATTAAGCATCATTTTAGATACCTATTAGCTATTTGTATGTTTTCTTTGTAGAAATGTCTATTCAAGTCCTTTGCCCATTTTAAAATCAGGACATTCGTTTTTTGCTTTGTTTTTTCTTACTGTTGAGTTGTAGAAGTTTCTTACATATTTTGGTTACCACCTTACTAGATAATGGTTTGCAATTATTTTCTCCCATTCCATAGGTTGCCTTTTCACTCTGTTGATTATTCCCTTTGCTGTGCATCTTTTTGAGACAAAATAATTCTACAGTGTACCTCACAGATTCCTGTGGAAAGCATCATTGCCTGTAGTACATATTTTTCCAAGATTTTATTTATTTATTTATTTATTTATTTATTTATTTATTTATTTATTTATTAATTATTTGGGAGAGAGAGGGAGGGGAAAAGAGGGAGAGAGAGAGAGCACAAGCAGGGGGAGCCTCAGGTAGAGGAAGAGGGAGAAGCAGGCTTCCCACTGAGCAGGGAGCCTGACACGGGGTTTAATCCCAGGACCCCAGGATCATGACCCAACCCAAAGGCAGACACTTAACCGCCTGAGCCACCCAGGCATCTTCTCCTGTTGTATATATTTTTAAGAAGCATAGAACACAAGTGTGACAGTAATACAAAAACTGTAAGGATCATCAATGTTCTTTGGTCACCAACAGTAACCAAACCAGTACTCAAAATGTGGTCTGTGGTGCCAATCTGCAGATTATTGGTTCCCAGCCCATGGCAAGGGAGGTATAGAAATTAAACATAAGCATTTACAAACTTTTATGGAAATTTGACTTTCTGTGAAATATAAGCATCTGATTGTTTTTTTCTAGAAATTTGTATTGTATTTTACAAAAGTATTGATCTTGAGAGATTAAAAATTAAATTGGTTCTTCATTAGAAATAGTTTAAGAATTATTTATCTCTATCAATTAATATGGAGCTAATAATCTTTGAAATCAATTAAATATTTTCATTATTTTCACAGTACTTTTGAAAAAATTATATTGCTCTAGAATGACATCATATTCTTAAACTATTCTCAAATCCCGTTTTGATAAAGCACTTTATCAAAGCAATGCCCCTTCCATCTACATAGATATTCGGATGTTAGAAGTTCTGGTGATATAGCCAATATAGTCAACATTTTATATTTAAATTTCATATTTAACTTTACCACAGTGATTATAATATTGAAAACTCAAAGGACCACGATTAAATAAGGAAACTAAGAGGAATCTGTTATCATGAAGTTTCCTCTTTTCTCTGAATTGTTTGGGCAAAACTCTTGAACAACATAATTATATTGTCTCAACTTTAGGCCACAGTTTTCTATTTTTGAATTTCTGATATAAAGATGTATTCTTTGGTTGATATCAAAAGGAGTCTCCAGATACTTGGCAAAGGAGTTCATTTGACATAGTTGTCATTGTCTGTATAATATGAACAACTGTCATCTTAGTTATTTGCATTAAATTTCTGTCATATATTTCTTAAACATGAACCTCTCATTCTTACTTGAAATATCTTTACAAATTATTCTCTGATGCAAAGAAATGAAAATACTGTGTACAAAAAGATTGCTTTTCACAGAAAGTACAATTAAAGACAGTGAAATTTGTCAAATCTATCAGAAAAAAAAATCCCAGAATTTTCTATATCATTCAATATACCTTGAAATTATGCTATCAGCTTGAATAGTACTAAACAGGAGCACAGGTTACAAAAATGGTGTTTCAAAAGTTATTCAGAGGGATTGTTGGAACGGTGCTACTTTAAGTAGCCAGTCCACACAACTGGTTGTTAGTGGTTTGCAAAATTATAAGAAGCTTGCACTAGAACATAAATCTTTACCCTGCTTAGTTCAAGAAAGTCTTACTATGACAAACCAGCATGCTTAGGGATATAGATGATTTACATTCAGGCACAACCTTATTATTTCATTACAAATCCATTAAATTTTAAATAAAACAGATTTAGATTCTTGTATTTGTTAGGACTATTTTCAGCTCTAACAGACTGATTAATTTTGATTTCATTGAATAGGCTTTTTGTTTTTTTTTTATCTGCTTCCTCCAAATAACAAGAAATCCAGAGGTAAGCATTTGCTTGCTGACGTTGCTTGCAAATGCTTTCATATCAACATTTCATTTATTCTTCACATGGAGTATTATTATCACCATATTTTTTAATGGAAACTGAAGGCCAGAAAGTAGCAGTATATACTCAAGGATATGAAGGGTATGCAGCAGAATTGGGACTATAAGCTATTCTCCTGCTTTCTCCACATTGTTACACCCAAACACCAGACTAACATGTATGTAACAATGCTCCAAAGATTTGGGGGTGGGTCATGCAAAAGGGATAAAGCAAGACTTATCCCAGTGATGCAGTATGGGTCCTCCATGACCAACTGCTTGGCTCACTATATTTTGCATAATTTATTTTTTTCCCTATGACCACTTCCTTCTTATTAAAAGACTCTCTTTCCTTGGTTAATAATGCACTAATTTCTCTTGCATCTTTTTCTTTCTGTTTCCTATTTTCTTTTATTTCATTCTCTGGCCATTTCTAGAAATGGAGAGGGAAATTTCAGATTAAGTTTTATATATGAAACAGAAAACTTGTAGAATTATGGCAAAATCTCCCCGACACACTTTGGAAGTGAAACTTACCCAGACAGGTCATATCAACTTATGATTCAGATCAGACAACTGTCTATTGGAATATAAAAATTCACATAATGAAGAGTAGTCTGGCCATACTTGCCAGTAAGTTTCACATTTTCAATATTTATTGGTTGACTCAGGAAATGAATTCCTCTGAGATCCTCCTCATGAAATCCATTGTCATGAGATTTCTTGATTAAAGATTCTTGGTTTTTTGTTTTTTTTTTTCAAGATTTTATTTTTTTGAGAGAGAGTAGAGAATGGGAGAATGAGCAGGAGGAGGGGCAGAGGGGGAGAGAGAAGCATATTCCCTGTTGAGCATGGAGCCCAACATGGGGCTCAATCCCAGGACCCTGAGATCCTGACCTGAGCCACCCAGGTGCCCCTCATTGTTTTTGTTTGTTTTTTGGTTTGGGGTTTTTTTTTTCCTTGTTTATTTAAGATTTCTAGATTGAATCTTTCAAGATTCACTTCTCATTCTATGACTGCTGAAGGTGTGATCAGTTTAGAGGTCCCATTTACTTAAGACACCCTGTCATTGTTAAGAATAATGATATTGGAATGAGATCAACAGTCAGTGGTGGGGAATGGAAAGTAGTTCTTAGCAGCTCCTTGTTAAGGTTCTGTTCAAATGTGTTTTTTGGTCTTTTTAAAATCTAGTCTATGGCAACCCAATTGGACCCTACTCTTTCCCCCATAAATCTAATCCCTCAACAAATTTTGTAGACTCAATCACCAAGATGTCCAGAATCTGCCCATTTCCACTGCGGCCATCTTGGTTCTAACCACCATCATATCTTCTATGTATCACTGCAACAATCTCTTAGGTGGAGGCTGCCCCTTTAGATTATTCCTGGGACAGCAGCCAGAGTGTAAAATGTGAGTCAAAACATGTTCTACTCAAATATTGTAATGGCTTATAAGAGTCTACAGACTCTGGCCTCCACTCTGAGTTTATCTCCTATCATTCTCCCCTTGCTCAATCCATTCAAGTCACATTGGCCTACCTGGTCCCTCTTTTAAGATATTATATATACACTAGAGTACTTTTTCCATCCATATCCATCTAGCTGGCTCCCTCATCTTCTGCATTTCTTTACTCATACTTGGCCATCTCAGCAAGACTTTGTTCAGAATTAAAACTCCTTCCCCTACACTCCCTTTCTTTGCTTTGACTTTCCTGATAGCCCTTATCACCACTAACATATTTTTTTCGGTGTGTTTACTTATTGGTTTATTGTCTGTTTCCCCAATTAGAATATAAGCCATGAGAGCAAGGATTTTTGTCAGCTTTATCCACTCTCATTCCCTCAGAACTTAAAACAGTTCTTAAAAAATAATGGGTACTCAAAACAAACTTAAAAAGACAAACACATTGGACATAGTCAATGAACATAAGAATATAGTAAAGATGTACTTATTTTTGTGGTACTCTGGGATATTTTAAGTAAATGGAAAAATATTAAAAGCAAACATATATAGGAATGATATGCTTTCTGTATCTTTCCTTCTTTCTACCCACCCACATGAGGCGCATGGTATAATTCAAAATAGTGGGGACCACAGATACAAACCAGTGTCTGCGTAGCACATAGACCTATACTCCTTCAACACACTGAGTCACCAGGCCACACACAGTGATGGTAATTCAGCTTGGCAGAATATTGACTGTTTTTTAAATGTACCTTGCCCTGAATGTGACTTTAAAGAGGAGACTGACTGTCTCTTTTTGGGCTCCTTTTATGAATGTCAGGTCCTCTGATAAATTAATCAAGTTATTAACCTTTGATCCAATGAATCTATTGATACTGTGGTCTTTATATGTATTTTATACCTTATTAAACTTTGGATATATAATCTTTGCTACCCCTTTCATTAAATATAAAAAATACACATATTAACAATATGATTTCCCATAGTTTTGTCTTGCATAGTTTTCCTGCTGTTTGTATAGATCTTGTTTCCATTAAATGATACGTTTCAAGTGTTTAAGTAGTAAATATTATAACTGTAAGTATAGTTTGGAATTATTTTTGTTCTCTCTACAAAATGTAGTTGGATATGAAGATTAATTTTTTTCTCAAAGGTTATCTGGGTTCTTTTTTGTTTTTATCTTATTTAAATTCAATTAACATATAGTGTCTCAGTTTTAGGCATAGAGTTCACTTATTCATCAATTGCATATAATACCCAGTGCTCATTACATCACTTATTCATGTTAGTTGTATCTTTAAAGCCACTAGGTGGGGCACTGGGCAGTGCAGTCCATCGAGTGTATGACTCTTGATTTCAGCTCAAGTCATGATCTCAAGGTTGTGGGATTGAGCCCCAAACACAGCATTGGGCTCCACACTGAGCATGAAGTTTGCTGGGATTCTTTCTCTCCCTCTCCCTCCTTCCTCCTGCTGGTCCCCCACCCTGCTCAAATTCTCCCTCTCTCTCTCAAAAAAAAAAAAAAAAAAAAAAAAAAAAAAGGCCACTAAAAGCTTATTTACATTTATAGCTTTATTCTTTTGACCTTATAGTATTCATAATTTGCTTGCAAATTTCTGTTGTTTTGAATACCATATAATTAATTTTTGTCCTAAAGTTTTCTGGAACTCAGTCTGACAGGAAAAATGTTCTGAATTTTCCTATAATTGTTATTGCTATTGATTGACCTCTTAGCTCTATGCATGTACTCTTTAAATTTTTATTTTAGAAGAGTTTTTGATCTATAAAAAATTATAAAAAGAGTACAAATTTCCCATATTTCCTTAGCTTTTACCTAAGATCCCTTTTTTGCTCAGGTATTCCATCCAGGGTAACTTACACTGAGTTGTCATTAAGTTCTTCTTGGCTGTGAGAATACTTAAACTTTTCTAGTTTTTTATAATTTTGACACTTATGAGGAGTAATAGTCTGGTATTTTGTAGAATGTCCCTCAGTTGGGATTCATCTGATAGTTTCTCACAATTACACCGAGGTTATGAATTTGGGTTGGAACATAACAAACAAGGTCATTTTCATCGCATCATATCCAGGGTATATGTACTTAACATGATTTATCACTGTTAATGTTAACTTTAATCACTTGGTGGAAGTAGAATATTTTAAAGGTTTGTCCACTGTAAAGTTCTGTCCCCTCAAATCCTTTTCATACTGTATTCTTTGGAGGAAATCCATATACACAGCACACACAGAATAGGGAGGTATCTACCTCCTGAAGGATGATGAATGTATCCAAATGTATACATTTGTATACAAATTATTTAGGCTTCTGCATTAGAGATGTGCCTCTTCTTCCCCATGCATTTATTTATGCAATCATTTTTGTCAGTAGGGGCTCATGGACACTTACTTTACATTTTTTTGTTATAATCTAATGCTACTTTATTTTGTTCTTCAGATTTTTCAGCTTTAGCGTTTAGGAGCTCTTTCACTTGGCTTCTGTATTCTATTGACAATACGGCCTTTGGTGTGTCTGGGTGTGTGTTAGGACTTCCTTACTTTCTGACACTATAAGATAGATGCTCTAGACTCCTATATTTCCCACCTCAGTAAGTAGAATCAGCCATTTCTACAAGGAATGCTCCTTTTTTTAAAAATTGGAGAATGGTTATAGAAGTGAAGTTCTGATAGTCACTAAGTTTGGGTGCTTCTAGGCTCTCTCAACTAACAGAGTAAGGAAGTGTGTATGAGGCACTACATACGCACATACATATAAATATTTCTCTATATGATTATTTGTATTAAGCTAAACATGGGTTTACACGGATGTCTCCAACCTTAATAGTATATTAATTTTCACTGCTTTATACCCCAGGACTTCACAAAACCTCTGTATTCAGGGTACAGCCAACACTTACTGGATAATTGCATGAACAGAAGTATTCTCTTTATCATCTTCCCACTTCTGGGCTCCTTTGTTGATTTTTCTTGCACCTTAAATTTAAGTGTTCTTTAAAAATACTTTTTGTATAAAAGAAACTGGCATATGATGCTTATTTGTGTGGATGTACCTGTGTCATCTGAGGATATGCACACCTGCCTCTCATAAAATTACCTGCTGCAGACTCTTTCATTCCTAACACAAGAGGCCAGGTCTTCAAGGTCTGGCTTTACCTCTCTTTTATAACTGGCTACCCATCACTTCTTTCAGCCTAGGGTAATCTATCGTCAACTTGAATGTGGTGGTAACTTAAGTTCCAATTCTCCAACCCCAAATTTTTGCCTAAATCTTAATGTCCTCTTTATTCCACTGAGAGTCTAGGATTTTACAAAATTCAGAAGGATATGAATACTATATCCGCTCTGATGTATCCATGCTCAAAGCAGTAGATGAAGAAGAGCCTAATAATAGAATGGGCAAAAGCACAAAGTTGGAAAAGAAAAAAATTAGTGGAAACCCATTGCCACTTCATACATTTTGTTTCTGAACTACAAATTCCAGTATTGCTATTATCTCTTCTATTCTTGCTTTTGTTTCCTACAGATGGTCTTCCCCCTTGCTGCCAGTTATATCTTCATTCTTATACTCATAAAGCCTTTTGTGTTTTGCCGTGGTTTCCTGCAAAGGTTCTTGGCATTCAGGGTCTTGGTAATATTGTCCAATTACCCATGCCATCATCTTTCCCACTGGTTGCCTTATGTAAACTATACAGTATTACACAGAATGCTTGATAATCTGAAAATGATCCCTGTGCATTCCTGACTCTGTGCTTTTGCTTTTATGCTTTCTTTCTCCTGGTGTTAGTTTGACAGTTATTCTTTTGACCATAATCTCTCTTTTCTTTCTGGTAGTTTCTAAGATTTTATAATTGAAATACTGCATTTCACTATGTATCAGAAAATTATTTTTGTTTGGTACTACATGAAACCTCTAAATCTGAGGACTCTTTGAGGTTTCTAAACTGCCCCAATAAGTGGCTGATCTCTATCTCACATGGGTTTTGAACAAGTTGCTTGAAGTAACAATTGATGCCACAATGTCATCTTTATTATATATAAAGGCCAGGGTAGAGGTTAGTTAATTTTATATTAGCCTAGTGTGTGTGCTAATTATTGAACTCCAGAACTGGCCTCATTTTCCCTTTCAGGCCCAGACAATCAGTGATATTCATCAAGTAGACTCAGTAGATAAATCATTGTACTTTGAGGTGAAGTGAATAAAGGGACAGAGAGAGGACAGAGAGAGGAAAAACTACTCCTACTTTGTGTGTCCCCCCACCAAAAAAAAAAAAAAAAAAAAAAAAAAGACTCTTGTCTCTTCACTTCCAGAAAAATCTTAAATCTATCAAATGATTTTTTTTTTTTTAAATAGATCTCTTCCTTCTATTTTCTACTTCTGGGATGTCAGATGTATATTGGATCCTCTCAATTCCTTCTACATATTACAATTTGTAATACTATTGTATTTGTAATACAATTTGTAATAGTACAATTTGTGTACTATTCTATTACCTCTTTGCAATGCATTTAGGTAAATTCCCCATACTGTTTGCCCATACATTTTCTTATTTATTGAATAATTATTATCCCATTATGGCAAACACTGATGAATAAATGTAACTTCTTCTTTATGAATACAATTGTATTTTTTGGTGAAGGGGAAGGAAGTCTGTGTCCATCTCCAGAGAGATACTCATTTTCACATCCTTTTTTTATAGTTTGTGAGGATATTGAATTCTGGCCAATATAATGTAAGCAGAAGTCTTTCGGGGGTTTTGGGGAGATTTGTATTTATTAATAATGGAGTTGTCAGACCTAATTTCATTGAGTTACTGATCCAATTTTAAGAAACACGTACCTTCACGCTTTGTAATGCGAAAACAAACCTGGTTTCTTTATTGGCCAATGACCTTTTAACTTCTGCGAATTGTCTTTTAATATTCTTTGTCAAATTTTCTTTAAAAATTATTTTTTGTCCTATCGATAAGCAGATACTGTATATGTACTTGGGATACCAATTCTTTGTTAGTTTTATGCATTGCAGCTAATCTCCCATTCTGCAGCTCGTGTTTCCATTTTCATTTTTTTTAAGTTTATTTATTTTAGAGAGTGAGTGTGCATGCGAATGGGGGAGGGGCAGAGGGAGAGAAAGGGAGAGAATATCAAGCAGGCTCCCTGCTGAGTGCAGAGCCCCACACCAGGCTTGATCCTGAGATCATGACCTGAGCCAAAATCCAGAGTCAGCTGCTTAACCGACTGAGCCACCCAGGTGCCCCACACATTTTCTATGTAGTATTCTTTTTTCTAGAAATTTCAAATTTGGTGTGGTTAAATATGTCAGTATTTTCCTTTTTGGATAGGCCTTTTGTGACTTGTGTAAGAATACCTTATTATCCTGGTGATGGACATAAAACTATTCTACAGTTTTTCCTGTAAAAACTATTCTACAGTTTAAAAGTTTTGTTTTTCTCTGGTTATTAGGCCATATAAAATTAATATTTGTGTTTGGTGTGAAGTAAGATTTATTTCTGGGCTCTTTTCCATTCTAATGATCATTTTGTCTGTCTCTACATGAATATTGCTTTAATTACTATAGATTAACTGTCAGTCTTGATCATCTTCAAAAAAATTTTCTCTATTGGAACTGTAATGTTTCCACATGAATTTTTAAGATCATCAGTTATAAATTCATATCAAGTTTTATTGATTTTTTTATTGACATTTCATTGATTTCAGAGAGGTTGATTTGGAAAGAAGTTTTGCAATATTGAGTCTTTTAATCTATGAGCATGGTATATCTGTCCATTTCTTAAGATTTTTTTGTTCTAAAATTTTGATTTTATATTATAATTTTATAATATTGTTTTGGATGTTTCAAACATTGTGTAATTTTGTTCTACTTCGTTGATTTTATTCCAACGTAATGAACAATATTTTATTGCTATTGATGGATACTTTTTATATTGCATTTTAAATATGTGTTACTTCTATAGAAGAATGCTATTGAGTTTCCGATGTTAATCTTGTGTTCAGAGCTCTTAACAGATTTTCTTATTCTAAAATTTTGTCCCTTGAGTATCTTTGACTTTTTTTTTTTATAGACAATTGTACAAATTAATTTTAGGTTCTGCTACATGCTAAGATTATACTACAGTGGCTAAAAAAATTAAAGGATGTATTTGCTATAAGGAGCTTGGAGGGAGACAGTCTATGGCAGTTTTAGCAGCTCAGTGGCTTCATTGAGGACCAGACTTCTAACTTCATGTCACTCATTGTTACAGCATTGCTTTCATCATTATTACAAGTTAGTCACTGTATCGTGAGGCATAAAGTCAGCATTTGAGTCAGTAAGAAGAGAGAAAGCTAAAACTACAACAACCTAGCTTGGGTCTCTAGGACCCTTACCCTTCTTCGACCTAGAGAGATGCACTTAAGCATAATTCTCTGTAAGACCTTGCCTTTCCTGTTTCCTGTATTAAGAAACAGTTTCTTGCCCTGTTGCAGGCAACTCCCTTTCCCGGACAGCACCAAATAACAGTTGCATCCAAGACCAGTTTACCTGGTATCCAAAAGGATTAATTATCCTTCAAAAGTTAGGGCTGCTCTTACATTTAGCATTTGCCCTATGGAAAAGGAGGTCTAAGGGAAAGAATCTCAGTACATATACAGAAAATAAAAATGTTAGATTTTTATCCCTTCCTCTCTACTAATGCACGCCTTTAAAACTTTCCCTTTCCCCAGTAGAGCTTACTCCTCAATCCAACTACACATATATGATGTGAAGTATGTCCCAAATTCTGTTGTAAAGAGATAATGACCATGATGGGATATGTGTTGCATAACACTTTCTAATTCTCATAGCTCTTATTTGCCTTTTCTGGGAGGTGGGGGTGGAGGTCAGCTAACTCCCCAATAGATATTCAGTGAAATTAACAGCGGACATCGTAATTTTTCCTGATCTTAGACAAAATGACTCTGACACTTTTCTATTAAATATAATATTTACTGAGTGTTCTCAGTATAAATCTTTAATAAACTGTTTCCTTATTTTCCTAGTTTCTTATAAGTTTTTTTTGCATAATAAGTATTAAACTTTATGAAATGTTTTTTACATTGAGAAAATATGATTTTCCCGTTAGGCTATTTAAAGTCATGAATTGCAATGACCACTTTTTTCTTCCTAATCTGAACCATTCTTTGTTTTTAGGGATAATGCTATTGATGATGAAAATTATTTCTAATATACTGCCACATTATATAGAAAGTATTTTATTTAGAAAGTTTGCATCTACATATATGTACGAAACAGGCCTATATTTTTTTCTTAAATTGTTCTGATTTTAGAATCAAGAGTACACAAGCCTCATTAAATGAACTGAGCACTACTCATTTCTTTTCTATTTTCTGAAACAATTTGTAAAGGTAAGAATTAACTTTTGTCACAGAAAGTAATATCTTTTCTGAGTCACATTTCTCAAATTCACTTACATTTTAAAGTAAATAACAGTTTGAATTACAGTTACTCTCTAGTTATTGACTGGAATCATATGTAACAAAATAACTAAACTCGCCTATTCAATATTTTTTCTGTAAAAATTTTTTTGGTTTTCTCTGTTATGTGTAAATTATGACATTTTTATTTCTTGAATTATTTTTATGCTCTTTATTCCTTTTTCTAACCTTACTAAATTGGCTAGGAGCTCCAGTACAATGATAGAATTACAACCTAGGTCCTTATTACAGATTTTTACCATTGGCTGCAGTGTTTATGGCAGCTTTTGGTGGACACCCTTGATCATGTTGAGAGTTTTCTTCTTATCTACATTTACAAAGACTTTTTCTTACTCATGTTGAATTTTATTACATGGGTTTTGCAAGTTTTAACATGATTATGACTTTTCTACCTCTATGTTAATCCAAATTTGTATGCCTTATAAAAATGCAAATTGGTATGATGTAGTATCTCTTTTATATGTTGCCGACTTCAGTTTTTTAATATTTTATTTAGATAGTTATGTCCATGAGTGACATTGGCCTGTAGTTTTATTATTGTGTACCATTTATGTTACCATTTTTAGTTATAGTGGTATATTATTAGAGTTGAATAATCTTTTGTTTTGTATTCCCTAAAAGAGTGTTAAATTTGGAGTTAGAAGTTTCTTGATTTTTTTTAGTGTCAAATGTGTCTGTAAAACAGTTTGGGCTGATATTTTCTTAATTACTAATAATTTCAGTTTTAAGGCATTTTCCTATAAGAAGCTATAGTCTATTGAATTTTTCAAAATTATTGAATATTATTTACGAATTTTTACAAGCTTTTTTTTAAACAATACACATATTTGAATTTTCGAAGTGGAATCACAGGGTACACGTTGCTGCATGTTGCTTCTTTCACACATTAGGCTTAGAATAAGATCATCCACGTGGATGTAGCAAAGATTAGTTTCTATACATAATGCTTTCCTTACGTTTCAAAGAAAAATCTTTCCTAATTTCCATTAGGATTTCTCTTTTGAACATGCATTATTAGAAGTTTATTTCCTTAATTCAAACATGTGGCTATCGTCTAGTTATATTTGTATTACTGAATTTTAGCAAAATTGCATTATGGTCAGAAAGCATGAATTGAATGATTTTATCCTCTTAAATTTGCCTCTTTGTTTTATGTCCTGTTTAAGGCCAGTTTTATTAAAAGTTCCTTTTATGGTTGAAAAGAATTTATATACTGCAGTCATTGATGCAATGATTTATATATTTTATTCATAACATATTATGATTCAACATAATATTAATTCTTAACATATATGTTAATTCATCATATTTTAAAAATCTTTTAAGTCTATTCTGTCAGTAACTGAAACTACTTTATTAAAATATCTTCAATTTAGTTACAGATTTATCTATTTCTCCCTGCTTTTTGTCAATATTTTTTATTTTTGTCAGTTTTCATAACTATTTCTTCACTTATTTAGAAGAAATGTAATTAAGTGCATGTAAATTTAAAATCGTTGAATCTTCCTGATCCATAGGACTATTTATCTTTACAAAATAAGTATCATTATGAACTCACTTAATTTCAACATATCTGATTTGCTACAATCTACTGCACTGCACTTGTTATTCTTTATTCCCCCTGGTCGATCTTGATAAAAATGTTTTTCCCTTGCTCAACATTTTATCTCACCTAGATGTGGAAGATCTATTTCTTTTTTAATGTAAATTTTATCTTGAAAAATAACTTACGCATACAAAAGTCTATAAATTATAAGTGCACAATTCAACAGCTTTTCAGAAGTTTAAGCTCATGTGGGTAACTAGCATCCAGATCCAGAAAGAATTTTAGCAGCATCCCAGAAGCTCCCTCATATCCTCCTACATTCAACAGTGCTCCAAGAGCAACCTGTCCTGACTTCTAACACCGTAGGTTACTTTTTTCCCCCCTCAGTTTGATTGCTTTGTGCATTTGTGCATTTATTAGCTAATATTAATACAGCAAAGAGGAAACAAAAGCTTACAAACACTCTATATACAGTTTTACAAGACACATTGCAGGGAAAAACGTGACTTAAGGATCAACAGTATTCTAGGGTCTTGGTGGATGCATTCCTGGGGGTGGTGGGCCTCTAATTCCTGGCAGAAGGGTCTTATTCCTGGGGGGACATGTGTATTGGCATCCCTTAAGCAGGGGAAGCCCAATTGGTGGGCCCATGGGTGGGCCCATGGGTGGAGGAGCCATAAGGCCTAGAGTTGCTGCTACTGCCAGCATTGCTGGAACCCTAACTCAGTACCCACCAGTATAGGGGACCCCACCCACTCCAGCTGTTTAGGGCAGCAAACTCTGGCTAACCACAAATCTTGGATTCCAGCTCCCTGTTAGTGCCAAGGAAGGAGGATAGCTCACACCTAGACATGAACATTGACATGGTAAATCCTGCAACTTGCTTCTATCACTTTCAGCAGTAACTGTGTCTTGGACACCAGCCCCTGATCACACCCAAGATGGGCTGGTTATACTTCCAAATGCAAATGTGGGGTTGTCAGGAGGAGCAACTGGACCCACATTCTCCCCCATCATATTGATGTGATATCACAACCCATGATAACACCAGTGGAATGATTAGAGATTTTTAAATGAGCTATCTGGAAGCCCCATGGCCCAACCATCAGTTTCCCCCTGCTGGAGTCTGATGACTGGTCCTGCCAGGTTGCTCTGCATTGCCAGTCTTGTGACAGGCAATGGAGGCTGTGCAAGCCTGCTACTGATCCTGACTTCCTGAGCTTTCCCCAGTGCATGCCAGTCCAGCAAGACTTGTGTACCTGCCATCTGGTCATGTGTCCTTATTTGTCGACATTACTGATTCACTACTGCTTGATTAATTACCTAAAAATGTAAAATGAACTATCTTGCTGGATATTGATTAGTGAATCCCTCTCTACAGTGCACAGCAAGGCTAAATAATCATGGCTTGGCATTACTGGCCCTGTGGGGATTTGGGGGTCTGACAGAGGCACTCATGGAAATGGCAAGTGGTTTGGCTCCATTCCTAGAAGGTGAAATGCATGTTGTCTGCCTGTCTAGCCACTGTCAATATCTTAGAAATCTGGCAAAATTTTTCACCCCCTTTTTAAAAAATTTATTTAAAGATTATTTATTTGAGAGAGAGAGACAGCATGGAGGGGGGAGAGGTAGAAAGAGAAGCAGACTCCCCACTAAGGTAAGGAGCCCACTGCAGGACTTGATCTTTGGACCCCAGGATCATGACCTGAGCCAAAGGCAGACACTTAACTGACTGAGCCACCCAGGCCCCCAAGACTTCTCACCTTTTAATGTATTATGGCCTTACTCTGGCTTCCTGTGTCTATTCCACCATTTCTTGCTGTGCTGTTTTGCTTTCATCTTCCAGAAGCCAAATTCTTTACTTACTGCTTCCGTACTAACACTCTAGTACAGCCACAGTTTAGTTCCTGCTGGGCTGTGTCACTGCATTTTCTTTTTTATCTCATTTATCCAACATTTTCATCTGTTTGTAGTAGAGGTAGTGTTAATATTCCATATTGACCTCTCTGTGAATTTCAGGCATACTTATTTTAAAGTCTGTTTTCTGTTCTTTGTTTTGCAAGCTCCAATTATTTATATTGTTGCCTTATCAGATTTCCTTATGTGATTTAGAATTTTAGTTAGGTCTTTAGTGGGAGGTTGGCCACTTATCTTTACTTTGTTTATGTTCACCCTTCTCTGTCCTCATAAGACTTCTGAGGCCATGGTCTAGAACGGGCTTTTATTAGTGGTCCAAGACTTCCCTCCTACCTAGGATAGACACAGATGGTTTCATATAGAAATACTGGCTCTTCAGTATTACAAGAAAAATAGATTTTCAAAAATATTTTATGGATATGGTTACTATCTAGAGAAGCAAATAGAAATAAGAAAACTATTCAAGTTAAGGTAGTCATTTGTTAAATGCCTAAACAAAAATCCATGCTATCCTCTATATATCCATGTCATCATTTTGAAAACACATTGAAAAATAAACCCATGGTAAACACGGGATGGGACCTTGGAGTTATTGAGGATTTTAACACAGTTTTGGAAGGTGCAAAACAGATGAAAACTTATTTTACAAATGAATTAAACTGAGCTGAGGAAGCCAGAGATATAAATACGTATAGAAATATTGTACTCAAATTTGGATTCAAGGGGTGTCTAGGTGGCTCAGTCGGTTGAGCCTTGGACTCTTGATTTTGGCTCAGATCATGATCTCAGGTTCTGAGATCCAGCCCCATGTAGGGCTCCATGCTCAGTGTGGAGCCTGCTTGAGATTCTCTCTCCCTTTCTCTCTGCTCCTGCCCCTTTGCTCACATCTTTTTTTATTTCAGTATACACCTAAGGCTGAATTTTGCTTTTAGATGCCACATTATTATATTAAGTATGTAGTTTCTATTTCCACTTAACAACATTACTTTTATTTATTTTGTTTCAAATTTTTATTTAAATTCTAGTAAGTTAAAATATAGTATAATTCTACTCCTGATTTCAGGAGTAGAATTGAGTGAATTTTAAAGACGTGGATGTTGAATATAGCCAAACATCCCTTTGTTTAAAATTTTTTTATCAGATCTACTGAGATGGTGTGTGTGGATAAATTTTCTCTCTTTTAAATATATTTGACTTCTATTTATGTGCATATTCCTAATTTTGAACTCATTTCTTGAGTCAACACAATTTGTAATGGTTTCAATTTACTGCTGTTTTTATACTATTTTGAAATAATTTCACACACACAAATGGTGCAAGAATAACACAAAGAATGCCTGTATATCTTTCATCCAAATTCTATAATTGTTAATATTTTTCTTAAAATTTATTTTTTAGAATTCCAGTGTAATTAATGTAGTGTTATATTAGTTTCAAGTGTACAATATAGTGATTCAATTTTATACCTCAATGCTCATCACAATAAATGTATTCTTAATCCCCTTCACCTATTTTACACCCTACCAGTAAGCAGCAGTTTGTTCCCTATATTTAAGAGTTTTTTTGTTTCCTTTTTTTCTCTGTTCATTTGTTTATTTCTTAAATGCCACATATGAATGAAATTATACAATATTTGTGACTCACTTATTTTACTTAGCATTATCCCCTTTAGATCCATCCACATTGTTGCAAATGGCAAAATTTTGTTCCTTTTTATGGCTGAGTAATATTCCATTGTGTATGTATACCCCATCTTTATGCATCTATGGATAGACACTTGGGTTGCTTCATATCTTGGCTATTGAAGATAATGCTGTGATAAACCTTAGGGTGCATGTATCCTTTTGAATTAGCGTTTTCATTTTCTTTGGGTAAATACTCAGTAGTGGAATTACTGGATCATATGATAGTTCTATTTCTAATTTTTTTGAGGAAACTTCATACCGTTTTCCTCTGTGACTGAACCAGTCTGCATTCCCACTAATACTGCATGAGGGTTTCTATTTCTCCACATCCTCATCAACAATTGTTTCTTCTGTTTTTTATTTTAGCCATTCTGACAGGTGGCTAAATGAGGTAATATCTCATGGTTGTGATTGGCATTTCCCTGGTGATGAGTGATGTTGAGCATGTTTTCATCTGTCTGTTGGCTATCTTTATGTCTTTGGAGAAATGTCCATTTCTTCTTCCCATTTTTTAATTGGGTTATTTGTTTTTTGGTGTTGAGTTGTATAAATTCTTCACGTATTTTGGATATGAAACCCTTATTAGATATGTCATTTGCAAATATCTTCTCCCATTCAGTAGGTTGTCTTTTAGTTTGTTGATGGTTTCCTTTGTTGTGCAGAAGCCTTTCACTTTAATGTAGTCTCAATAGTTTATTTTTGTTTTTGTTTTCCTTACCACAGGAGACCTTTCTGGAAAAATGTTGCTATGGCCAATGTCAGAGAAGTTACTGCCTGTGCTCTCTTCTAGGATTTTTATGGTTTCTGGTCTCACATTTAGGTCTTTTATCCATTTTAAGTTCATTTTTGTGTGTGGTGTAAGAGAGTGGTCCAGTTGCATTTTTTTTTTCACATGTAGCTGTCTAGTTTTCCTGAAACCATTTGTTGAAGAGACTTTTTCCCACTGCATATTCTTTCCTCCTTTGTCAAAGATTAATTGACCATAACATCATGAGCTTATTTCTGGGGTCTCTATTCTGATCCATTGATCTATGAGTCTATTTTTGTACCACTACAGCTTTGTAATATAACTTAAACTGGAATTGTGACACCTCTAGTTTTGTTTTTCTTTTCAAGATTGCTTAGCTATTTGGAGTCTTTTGTGGTTTCATACAAATTTTACTATTATTTGTTCTAGTTTGTGAAAAATGCTGCTGGTATTCTGATAGGGGTTGCATTAAATCTGTAGATTGCTTTGGGTAGTATGGACATTTTAACAATATTTATTCTCCCAATCCATGAGCATGGAATATCTTTCCATTTGTTTGTATCACCTTCAATTTCTTTCAACAGTATTTTATAGTTTTCAGAGTACGTCTTTCACCACCTTAGTTAAGTTTGATCCTAGGTATTTTATTATTTTTGGTACAATTGTAAAGGGCTTTTTTTCTTAATTTCTCTTTCTGCTTCATTATTGGTGTACAGAAATGCAACAGATTTCTGTATATTGACTTTGTATCCTGTGACCTTACTGAATTCAATTATTGTAGCTTTTTGGTGAAGTCTTTAAGGTTTTCTATGTATTGTGTCATATCACCTGTAAATGGTGACAGTTTTATTTAAGTTTTACCAATTTAGATGCCTTTTATTTCTGTCTGATTGCTGTGGCTAGGACCTACAATACTATGTTGAATAAAAGTGGTGAGAGTGGACATCCTTCTCTTATTCCTGACTTTAGGAGACAAGCTTGCTGTTTTCCCCCTTTGAGTATGATGTTAGCTGTGGGTTCTTCATAGATGACCTTTATTATGTTGAGGCATGTTTCCTCTAAACCTACTTTGTTGAGGGTTTTTATCCTGAATGGATTTTGTAGTTTGCAAATGTTTTTTCTGCATTTATTGAAATGATCATATGGTTTCTTTTATTAATGTGGTGTATCACATTGGTTGATTTGATAATATTGAACCATGCTTGCATCTCAGGAATAAATCCTTCTTAAATGTGATGAATGATTCTTTTAGTGTATTGCTGGATTTGGTTTACTAGTATTTTGTTGAGGATTTTTGCATCTATGTTCATCAGAGATATTGGCTTATAGTTCTTTTTTTCATAGTGTCTTTATCTGGTTTTGGTATCAGGATAATGCTAGCTTCATGGTATGAATTTGGACGTTTTCCTTTCTCTTCTCTTCTTTGGAATAGTTTGAGAAGAATAGGCACCAAATTTTCTTTAAATGTTTGGTAGAATTCACCTGTGAAGCCGTCTGGTCCTGTACTTTTTTGGGAGTTTTTGATCATTGATTCAATTTCATTGCTGGTAATCTATCTGTTCAAAAATTCTATTTCTTCCTGATTCAGTTTTGGGAGGTGATATGTTTCTGGGAATTTACCCATTTCTTCTAAGTTGTTCAGATTGTTAGCATATAATTTTTCCTCATATTCTCTTATAATCCTTTGTATTTCTCTGACACAATTGTTAACATTTACTCTGTTTACCTTATATCTTCCCATTATGACGATTTTCAAATTTCATCATTCTTTCTACATTTATAGTTGGTAGTGTACCATTTACTTGTTCATTTATAGATATCAGTATAAACTCATTTTTATTTTATTCAGTGCTTTTAATCCATTAGTATCATTATTTATTTCAGTGCTTAAATTGTCCCAGCTTTGGCCATTGTCACCCACTTCAAGCCAGAGGTGAGATAGGAAATCTAGAGGGAGACAGAGTTGGGTAAATACCCTTCCCCTTCAGTGGAATGAGGCTCTGGACTTATCTCCTCAAGAGAAAGTCCTCATTATGGAGATGGATATGGGCATATTTCAAATGATTATTTTTCTTCTCCCCATGCCAGACACATAAGATTTTATTTGGCTATTTACTGTGAGACCCCAGAATGTTTCCATTCACATGCTAATGCACACTCAATCTCTAAAAGCAATTTAAATTATGATTTAAGTGTTCCTCTCCAGTTATGGCTCCAGTGGCTTTTGTTCTAGATAATTCTATCTCACATGTGTTTCTGTATTTCCTTGTCTCTGTATATTTTGGAATAGCAGTTTGCCATGCAACCTTGATTCTGTGACGGGTCCAAGAAAAGTTGTTCAGAGTTTTCTTGTTGTAAGGGCAGGAATGACAACTTCTGAGCTTCTGACATATCAGAGTTGAAACCTGAAGTCTGTGAATTGATTTTCTTTTAAAATTTTATTGAAGACTTTATTTTGTTATAGTAGTTTTAGGTTTCCATCATAATTGAGAGGAAAAGACAGAGATTCTCCATATACTTCTGACCCCATAATGGGTACTTACCCATTTTCAACATCATTTACCAGAGTGGTACTTTGTTACCAATTGAATTGTATACCTAATATCCAGGCACTTTAATGTACTTAAATTATTTATCACAAAAACAACAAATATAGTATATGAAGGGAATAAGAGAACAGGTGAATCAAATATGAGTGTACTTCCTGTCTTTTGTTTTCCTTTTCCCTCCTAAATGTGAATGCATTTTTAGATATAAAAATGTGCTAGGGGCACCTGGGTGGCACAGCGGTTAAGCGTCTGCCTTCAGCTCAGGGCGTGATCCCGGCGTTGTGGGATCGAGCCCCACATCAGGCTCCTCCACTATGAGCCTGCTTCTTCCTCTCCCACTCCCCCTGCTTGTGTTCCCTCTCTCGCTGGCTGTCTCTATCTCTGTCAAATAAATAAATAAAATCTTTGAAAAAAAATGTGCTAGGTATTGGGTCACAAAAAAAGATGGTATGGAGGAAAAAGATAATTGCATTAAGTAATGCAAAACAATAACTACAACAAATCCTCCTGCTTTGTAAACTTGACTTTTTCTCATAAGTGCTGACTTTCCCACTTAATTTGAGTGTAAAGAAATAAATTTAAACTGAAACAGATTTGGCAAAATACTAAAGCCTAAACAACTTTTGAATAAGCTGATACTGTCACAACACTTAAAATTTACAAGATCACATTTTTACCTAGTTGTTCTGATCAAGTTAAAGGAATCATAGGAGTTGATAAAATATAGTACAATTCAATATTAAAGCCAAGAAACTTATTGACTTTATGAACCTTGTACAAACATACCACATCATCAATAGATTAATCAATTGATTATCTTAGCTAATTTTTGATATACAATGGCTCAAGCAATTCCAACAGAACTACAAGGAAGAGAAAAAGATTGAGCCACAGTAAACTGCACTTTCTGTTTTTATCTACGTTAACAGATGTAATCGTGGCTAAATGTAAGCATGTTTAAATATTAACTCCAGTTAAATTCAAAATGAATCTTTATTGTAATGTCAGAAGGTTCTAATGCCAATTTACTTCCTTTGCTTTTTCAAATTCCTTCATTTAGCAAATATGGAAATAATATGTGGATGTAAAGGAAAAGAGAAAGTTTAATTTTTTACCACTTCTGTTAAGACAGTATTTGTTTTGAAACACGGCATGAGAAGCAGATATCTTGTTGTAATATTGGCTCCAAGGATCTGTTGAGGGAAATGGTTGTTACATAAGATATTGTGGGTTTTTTGTTTTTTGTTTTTTTTTTTTTTGATGGTATTGTAATTGGAGAAAGGGCATTAGACAAGCGGTCAAATGTTTTACTTGGGTTACTAACTAGGTTTGTCAAATTATACAAATCATTGAAACTACTTTGGGACTTAGTTTTTTCATTTATAATAACCTTATATTATTAAGGTTGGTTTTTATTTTATTTTTCATGATCTTGTAATTTATTGGACATCTATTGAAGGATTTTAAGTGTGGTGACATTTACATTTTTTAAATGTTTTTTTGTTATATTATGTTAGTCACCATACAGTACATCCCTGGTTTTTGATGTAAAGTTCGATGATTCATTAGTTGCATATAACACCCAGTGCACCATGCAATACGTGCCCTCCTCACTACCCATCACCAGTCCATCCCATTCCCCCACCCCCCTCCCCTCTGAAGCCCTCAGTTTGTTTCTCAGAGTCATAGTCTCTCATGCTTCATTCCCCCTTCTGATTACCCCCCTTTCTTTATCCCTTTCTTCCCCTACCGATCTTCCTAGTTCTTATGTTCCACAGATGAGAGAAATCATATGATAATTGTCTTTCTCTGCTTGACTTATTTCACTTAGCATTATCTCCTCCAGTGCCGTCCATGTTGCAGCAAATGTTGAGAACTCGTTCTTTCTGATAGCTGAGTAATATTCCATTGTATATATGGACACAACTTCTTAATCCAGTCATCTGTTGAAGGGCATCTCGGTTCCTTCCACGATTTAGCTATTGTGGACAATGCTGCTATGAACATTGGGGTACAAATGGCCCTTCA
The DNA here is from genome assembly GCF_017311325.1 of Ursus maritimus. Lineage (NCBI taxonomy): Eukaryota > Metazoa > Chordata > Mammalia > Carnivora > Ursidae > Ursus > Ursus maritimus. The sequence goes on along the minus strand of NW_024426996.1, from coordinate 26,760,630 downwards.
CTACATCTGTATCTTTGGGGTAAATACCCAGTAGTGCAATGGCTGGGTCATAGGGTAGCTCAATTTTTAACTTTTTAAGGGACCTCTACACTGTTTTCCAAAGTGGCTGTACCAACTTACATTCCCGCCAACAATGTAGGAGGGATCCCCTTTCTCCACATCCCTTCCAGCAATTGTTGTTTCTTGCCTTGTCAATTTTTGCCATTCTAACTGGTGTAAGGTGGTATCTTAGTGTGGTTTTGATTTGAATTTCCCTAATGGCTAACGATTTTGAACATTTTTTAATGTGTCTGTTAGCCATTTTTATGTCATCATTGGAAAAGTATCTGTTCATATCTTCTACCCATTTTATGATTTGTTTATTTGTTTCTCGCATATTGAGTTTGAGAAGTTCTTTGTAGATCTTGGATACCAGTCTTTTATCTGTAGTATCATTTGCAAATATATTCTCCCATTCCGTGGGCTGCCTCTTAGTTTTTCTGACTGTTTCCTTGGCTGTGCAGAAGTTTTTTTCTTTTTCTTCTTTTTTTTTTTTTTTAAAGATTTTATGTATTTATTTGACAGAGAGAGCCAGTGAAAGAGGGAACACAAGCAGGGGGAGTGAGAGAGGAAGAAGCAGACTCCCAGCAGAGAAGCCTGATGTGGGGCTCGATCCCAGAACTCTGGGATCATGTATTGAGCCGAAGGCAGACGTTTAACGACGGCGCCACCCAGGCACCCCAGAAGCTTTTTATCTTGATGAAGTCCCACAAGTTCATTTTATCTTCTGTTTCTCTTGCCTTTGGAGATGTGCCATGAAAAAGGTTGCTTTGGCCGATGTCGTAGAGATTGCTGCCTATGTTCTCCTCGAGGATTTTGATGGATTCCTGTCTCACATCGAGGTCTTTCATCCATTTGGAGTTTATTTTTCTGTATGGTATGAGAGAGTGGTCAAGTTTCATTCTTTTGCATGTAGCTGTCCAATTTTCCCAGCACCATTTATTGATGGGACTGTCTTTTTTCCACCAGATGTTTTTTCCTACTTTATCAAAGATTAGTTGCTCAAAGAGCCGAGGGTCCATTTCTGGGTTCTCTATTCTGTTCCATTGGTCTATGTGTCTGTTTTTGTGCCAGTACCATGCTGTCTTTGTGATCACAGCTTTGTAGCACAGCTCAAAATCTGGCATTGTGATGCCCCCAGCTTTGTTTTTCCTTTTTAACAGTTCCCTGGCGATTCGGGGCCTTTTCTGGTTCCATACAAATTTAAGGACTATTTGTTCCAGTTCTTTGAAAAATGTCATCGTTATTTTGATTGGGATAGCATTGAAAGTGTAGATTGCTCTGGGTAGCATGGACATTTTAACTATGTTAATTCTTCCGATCCATGAGCATGGAATATTTTTCCATCTTTTTGTGTCGTCTTCTATGTCTTTCAAGAGTGATATGTAGTTTCTAGAATATAGATCCTTTACATCTCTAGTTAAGTTAATTCCAAGGTAACGTATGATTTTTGGTGCTATTGTAAATAGATATTCCCTAATTTCTCTTTCTTCAGTCTCATTGTTGGTGTATAGAAATGCAACTGATTTCTGAGCATTGATTTTGTATCCCGCCACATTAGTGAATTGCTCTATAATTTCTAGTAGTTTGGGAGTGGATTCTTTTGGGTTTTCCATATAGAGTATCATGTCATCTGTGAAGAGAGACATTTTGACTTCTTCTTTGCTGATTTGCATACATTTTATCCCTTTTTGTTGTCTGATTTCTGTTGTAAGGACTTCTAGTACTATGTTGAATAATAATGGCGAGAGTGGGCATCCTTGTCGTGTTCCTGATCTTAAGGGAAAGGCTTCCAGCTTTTCCCCATTGAGAATGATATTTGCTGTAGGCTTTTCATAGATGGTTTTATGAGATTGAGGAATGTACCCTCATCCCTACACTCTGAAGTGTTTTAATCAGGAAAGGATGCTGTATTTTGTCAAATGCTCTCTCTGCATCTATTGAGAGGATCATATGATTTTTGGCTTTTTTCTTGTTGATAAAATCTATTACACTGTTCGATTTGCGAATGTTGAACCACCCTTGCATCCCAGGGATGAATCCCACTTGGTCCTGATGGATAATCCTTTTAATGTACTGTTGGATTCTATTAGCAAGGATCTTGTTGAGAATTTTGGCATCCATATTCATTAGGGAAATCAGTTTATAATTCTCCGTTTTGATGGGGTCTTTGCCTGGTTTGGGGATCAAGGTAATACTGGCCTAATAGAATGAGTTTGGTAGCTTTCCTTCTGTTTCTGTTTTTTGAAATAGCTTTAGGAGAATAGGTATTATTTCTTCTTTGAATGTTTGGTAGAATTCCCTGGGAAATCCATCAGGCCCTGGTGTTCTGTTTTTTGGAAGGTTTTTAATCACTGTTTCAATCTCTTCATAATTAATTGGTCTGTTTAAAAAATCAATTTCTTCCTGTTTCAGTCTTGGTAGTTTATAGGTCTCCAGGAAGGGCTCCATCTCTTCCAGATTGCTTAATTTATTGGCATAAAGCTGTTGATAAAAGTTTCTAATAATCCTTCCAATTTCATTGGTGTTGGTTGTGACCTCTCCTTTTTCATTCATGATTTTATTAATTTGGGTCCTTTCTCTATTCTTTTGGATAAGTCTTGCCAGTGGTTTGTCAATTTTATTTATTCTTTCAAAGAACCAGCTTCTAGTTCTGTTGATCTGCTCTACTCTGCTCTTGGTTTCTAATTCATTGATTTCTGCTCTAATCTTGGTCATCTGCATCCTCGTGCATGGGTTAGGCATGTCCCTCTGTTGATTTTCCGGCCTCTTGAGGTGAGAATATAAAAACCGCATTTTAGATTTTTCTATTCTTTTGAGTGATGCTTGGATGGCTTTGTATTTCCCCTTTAGGACTGCCTTTGCAGTGTCCCATAGGTTTTGGACTGTTTTTTTTTCATTCTCGTTAGTCTCTATAAATTGTTTAAATTGATTTTTGATTTCCTGGTTTATCGAGTCATTCCTGAGCAGGATGGTTCTTAGTCTCCAAGTGTTTGAGTTTCTTCCAAATTTTTTTTGTGGTTGAGTTCCAATTTCAAAGCATTGTGGTCAGAGAATATGCAGGGAATAATTTTAGTCTTTTGGTATCAGTTGAGACCTGTTT
>NW_024426996.1:26756420-26757478 GCF_017311325.1 Ursus maritimus | reverse complement strand
TTAATTCTTCCGATCCATGAGCATGGAATATTTTTCCATCTTTTTGTGTCGTCTTCTATGTCTTTCAAGAGTGATATGTAGTTTCTAGAATATAGATCCTTTACATCTCTAGTTAAGTTAATTCCAAGGTAACGTATGATTTTTGGTGCTATTGTAAATAGATATTCCCTAATTTCTCTTTCTTCAGTCTCATTGTTGGTGTATAGAAATGCAACTGATTTCTGAGCATTGATTTTGTATCCCGCCACATTAGTGAATTGCTCTATAATTTCTAGTAGTTTGGGAGTGGATTCTTTTGGGTTTTCCATATAGAGTATCATGTCATCTGTGAAGAGAGACATTTTGACTTCTTCTTTGCTGATTTGCATACATTTTATCCCTTTTTGTTGTCTGATTTCTGTTGTAAGGACTTCTAGTACTATGTTGAATAATAATGGCGAGAGTGGGCATCCTTGTCGTGTTCCTGATCTTAAGGGAAAGGCTTCCAGCTTTTCCCCATTGAGAATGATATTTGCTGTAGGCTTTTCATAGATGGTTTTATGAGATTGAGGAATGTACCCTCATCCCTACACTCTGAAGTGTTTTAATCAGGAAAGGATGCTGTATTTTGTCAAATGCTCTCTCTGCATCTATTGAGAGGATCATATGATTTTTGGCTTTTTTCTTGTTGATAAAATCTATTACACTGTTCGATTTGCGAATGTTGAACCACCCTTGCATCCCAGGGATGAATCCCACTTGGTCCTGATGGATAATCCTTTTAATGTACTGTTGGATTCTATTAGCAAGGATCTTGTTGAGAATTTTGGCATCCATATTCATTAGGGAAATCAGTAAAAAGGTTGCTTTGGCCGATGTCGTAGAGATTGCTGCCTATGTTCTCCTCGAGGATTTTGATGGATTCCTGTCTCACATCGAGGTCTTTCATCCATTTGGAGTTTATTTTTCTGTATGGTATGAGAGAGTGGTCAAGTTTCATTCTTTTGCATGTAGCTGTCCAATTTTCCCAGCACCATTTATTGATGGGACTGTCTTTTTTCCACCAGATGTTTTTTCCT
>NW_024426996.1:26755304-26756410 GCF_017311325.1 Ursus maritimus | reverse complement strand
ATTTTGGCATCCATATTCATTAGGGAAATCAGTTTATAATTCTCCGTTTTGATGGGGTCTTTGCCTGGTTTGGGGATCAAGGTAATACTGGCCTAATAGAATGAGTTTGGTAGCTTTCCTTCTGTTTCTGTTTTTTGAAATAGCTTTAGGAGAATAGGTATTATTTCTTCTTTGAATGTTTGGTAGAATTCCCTGGGAAATCCATCAGGCCCTGGTGTTCTGTTTTTTGGAAGGTTTTTAATCACTGTTTCAATCTCTTCATAATTAATTGGTCTGTTTAAAAAATCAATTTCTTCCTGTTTCAGTCTTGGTAGTTTATAGGTCTCCAGGAAGGGCTCCATCTCTTCCAGATTGCTTAATTTATTGGCATAAAGCTGTTGATAAAAGTTTCTAATAATCCTTCCAATTTCATTGGTGTTGGTTGTGACCTCTCCTTTTTCATTCATGATTTTATTAATTTGGGTCCTTTCTCTATTCTTTTGGATAAGTCTTGCCAGTGGTTTGTCAATTTTATTTATTCTTTCAAAGAACCAGCTTCTAGTTCTGTTGATCTGCTCTACTCTGCTCTTGGTTTCTAATTCATTGATTTCTGCTCTAATCTTGGTCATCTGCATCCTCGTGCATGGGTTAGGCATGTCCCTCTGTTGATTTTCCGGCCTCTTGAGGTGAGAATATAAAAACCGCATTTTAGATTTTTCTATTCTTTTGAGTGATGCTTGGATGGCTTTGTATTTCCCCTTTAGGACTGCCTTTGCAGTGTCCCATAGGTTTTGGACTGTTTTTTTTTCATTCTCGTTAGTCTCTATAAATTGTTTAAATTGATTTTTGATTTCCTGGTTTATCGAGTCATTCCTGAGCAGGATGGTTCTTAGTCTCCAAGTGTTTGAGTTTCTTCCAAATTTTTTTTGTGGTTGAGTTCCAATTTCAAAGCATTGTGGTCAGAGAATATGCAGGGAATAATTTTAGTCTTTTGGTATCAGTTGAGACCTGTTTTGTGACCCAGAACATGGTCTATTCTTGAGAATGTTCCATGGGCATTAGAATAGAATGAGTATTCTTTGGTTCTGGGGTGTAGTGTTCTATATATATCTATGAGGTCCAACTCG
>NW_024426996.1:26616680-26752739 GCF_017311325.1 Ursus maritimus | reverse complement strand
CTTTATCTCTCCATCCATTCTGAATGACAGCCTTGCTGGATAAAGGATCCTTGGCTGCATGTTTTTCTCTGAAAGAGCTTTAAAAATGCCCCCCCCCAACCCTTTCTCTCATTCCAGGTCTGTGTAGACAGGTCTGATGTAATCCTAATATTTTTGCCTTTGTACGTGAGAAATTTCTTTGCCCTGGCCGGTTTCAATACTGTATCCTTGGATCTAATATTTGCGAATTGCACTATGATGTGACGTGGCATAGGTTTGTTGTGGTTGAGCTTGGGAGGGGTCCTCTCTGCCTCTTGGACATGAATGCTTGTTTTCTTTGCTAGATTGGGGAAGTTCTCAGCTACAATTTGTTCAAATATCTCTTCTAGACCTCTGTTTTTCTCCACCCCCTCAGGGATGCCAGTGATTCTGACATTGGAACGTTTCATTGAGTCAGTAATCTCCCGTAACCTACATTCTTGAGATTGGATTTTTTTGAGCCAAGTTTCTATTTTAGCTTTCTCTTCTACTAACGCATCCTCCAATTCGCCCACACGTTCTTCCGCCTCATTTACCCTGGCCGTCAGAGCCTCTAGTTTTGACTGCATTTGATTCATAGAATTTTTAATTTCTGCCAGATTCGCTCTCATTTCCGCCCTTAGAGATTCTATATTCTCATTAACATTTTCATTAATAGTTTTTCAAGCCCTGCACATCTATCTGACCATTCTAAGCCACTCCTGAACTCCATTTCTGATAATTTTGGTTTATATCCATGTCCATTAGTTCTGTGGCATGAGAGCTGCAGACTCATTGTCTTTTCTTTGCTGGGGGATTTCTCCTTCTCGTCATTCTGATGAGGAGAGTTTACTTGAGGTGTCCAGAGCTAAGTTATTGACCAGGCCCAGGCAATTGCTCCTTGTTTTATAGGGACCTTAGGGATGTGGGCTTCTTGATTTTTCAGCCTGCCTTCTGGGGGAGGGGCCTGCCGCGCCGATACTCAGGCAACCCTGTTTGGGTAGAGTCTCCATGTCCCCTGTGAGGAGGGATGGGGGTGGGCACACTGTGAGCCAGTATTTCCAGGCTTTTGTTCTCTGGCGGCTTTCCCTGGCGGTTTGCTGTGCCTCTTCTGAGAGTCAGAGCAGCAGCGGCAGAATCTCAGCCTCTGTCTCAGAACAGAGGGATCGCGGACCGTTCTCCACTGATGTTCTGGCCACTTTAACTCTGTTCCTGTTAGTGCTGCTCAATCTGCAGCGTCCCGGGATGTGCACCCCACACCCGGCGTCCCAGCCCTCACTTCCAGGGCCGTCGCATCTCTGTCCTTTGTGTTTCTAACACTGCCAGCTGCTAGCCAGCCGCCAGCTGACCCTGTGCACTTGTGCACTCGGGAGCTCTGTTTCCATGTGGTTCGCACGGACTCCGAGCTCCGCTTTTCAGTGCTGCTCAATCTGCAGCGTCCCGGGATGTGCACCCCACACCCGGCGTCCCAGCCCTCACTTCCAGGGCCGTCGCATCTCTGTCCTTTGTGTTTCTAACACTGCCAGCTGCTAGCCAGCCGCCAGCTGACCCTGTGCACTTGTGCACTCGGGAGCTCTGTTTCCATGTGGTTCGCACGGACTCCGAGCTCCGCTTTTCAGACTGGTCATGTGCACCCCCTGGCTCACCATCTCAGTCCTCTCTCTCGCAGGTGTCCGTCCGTGAGTCCGCCCGCTCCCCCGTGCAGGTGGTTACTGCTTCCCAGCACCCGAACGCGACGGCTCCCTCCCCCTTTCGTTTATCTTCCCATATCTGTGCGCGGTTTCACGGCTCCCTGCTTTGTACCTCAATACTCAGCACTGGAGATGTTCATTTGTAGAGATCCAGATGTATCTTCCTGTGTCTCAGGCTGATTCCGTGGATGTTCAGGATGGTCTTGTACCTATCCAGCTCGACTTAGGGGACCGGCTGAAAAAGAGGACCCCTACTCTTCTGCCATCTTAACTCCGTCTCCTAGGTTTGGTTTTTGTTTGTTTTGAGATAGAGCAGGAGTGGGGGGGGGCAGAGGCAGAGGGAGAAGCAGACTCCCCACTGAGCAGGGAGCCAGATGCGGGGCTCAGTCCCAGGTCCCTGAGATCATGACCTGAGCTGAAGGCAGATGCTTAACTGACTGAGCCACCAAGGTGCCCTATTAGGGTTTTTATATAAAATATTGTCTAGTTATCAATTCCTGATCGGATGTTTCACAACCTCCTAGCTAAACACAAAGTCAAAACCAGAAAACCTCAAAACATCCAAAAGAATGATTTCTCAACATTTGCTGCAACGTGGACAGCACTGGAGGAGATAATGCTAAGTGAAATAAGTCAAGCAGAGAAAGACAATTATCATATGATTTCTCTCATCTATGGAACACAAGAACTAGGAAGATCGGTAGGAGAAGAAAGGGATAAAGAAAGGGGGCGTAATCAGAAGGGGGAATGAAGCATGAGAGACTATGGACTCTGAGAAACAAACTGAGGGCTTCAGAGGGGAGGGGGGTGGGGGAATGGGATAGGCTGGTGATGGGTGTTAGGGAGGGCACGTATTGCGTGGTGCGCGGGTGTTGTATGCAACTAATGAATCATCGAACTTTACATCAAAAACCAGGGATGTACTGTATGGTGACTAACATAAAATAATAAAAAAATATTTTAAAAAATAGAGGAATTAGGTTGGTGATCTTTAGATTTCCTTCCAAATCAATTTTTCTGTACTTAATGATCTAATGACACGGCAATTTCTTAGGGCTGCGTTTAACTTCCGTTGTATGCCATTATGATCCTTTGAAAAAATTTCAGCTGATATTTGGTTGACTTGTAAATCAATTTGAATTGTCATTTTCTTAAAAACTTTGACATATACATTCTAAAAAGGGTGTATTGTGTAATTTCAGGCATTTTTGTGAAATTTTAAGCTGTGGGTATTAGGTATTATATTAACAGCAGGATTTATTCAAATAACTTTCAGTAACAAAATGGTATGATGTGTTCAAATTATCTTAATGTTCATGAAAGTATAGGCTTATGGATAAGAAACGTTTTAGAGTTTATATTGCATGATCTTCTGAATCCAAGCAACCAAAGTAGACTTAATACTTGGGGATTTCCTGCTGTACTATAATTTGAATGCATTTAGACATAATATGATTTCTGAGGAAGCTATTATGAAATATAGCATCAAAATTTCACTGGCTTTCTGTTTCCAACCAAGTAGGATCAATCAGTATAGAAATTATTCTTCTGTTTAAAACAACTAAAAAGCTGGATGAAATAAGATAGCTATTTTCAGACTTTGGACAGTAGGCAGTGTAAGACTGCTCACTGAAAGGAGAATGAATAAGGTGAGTTCTACACTTACCCTAGCTTTCAGGCTAAAAATTTTTTGGCCTGCAGCAGAAGGATATGGAAGGTGTTACACCTGGAAGTTCACTATCCTTTTCACAGCAAGTGCCTTCCTGAGAAGAGATCTGAGTACCACACCTCCATGGCTACCACTGTGCACACCTTAGACTTATAATTCCATTTTTCCATAGATGTTCGTGGAGCAGCTCCACATAGGTCTTTCTTCCTGAGGAGGAACTCAGAAGAGAGGGCTTAGTGAACTAACTGCAGACTGTCATTGAGGTTGGTTTTGGGCCCCACACCAGTACTCACTGTCCCCCCCTCCACCACTACCTATTCTAAATCCTCCTCATTCTTAGGTTTTATCTGCATGTCTTATTGGCTTACCTGTTGGTGTGAACTAAACTGTCATTCCTGAAGAATCTCAGTCCTTGGAAATTATCCTTTTTCTTAAGGCATGTGTCCATTCCATTATAATTGGGCAAGGGAGTCCCAAGAGATACCCAAGTGGATCAACTGAGTTTTACACATTCTTTCTCATTTTGTAAAATCATCCCTACCTCTTCTTTGTGATCAAGGTAAATTATTCCTTCCAAGATTTTGACTCCCTTTCTCACTTGCTGGTTTCCAAACAAGAGAAGTTCAAAATACCCAAAGGACAGCCACAGCTTATAGTTCAAAAAGACCCTCACAGTGCCTTCTGGCAAGGGTTCACCCTCCTTAGGGATCAGAACCTCTAATTGTACAGAAACCAGAGCTGTGGGATGAGCAGCACAAATTCCCCCAGTGAGTCATTGGGAACAATGGTGAGTGGAACTACTTACACTTCCACCCTTTGGTTCCTGGACCCACAATGTCATTCTTCCAGAGAAACAGCCACATAGAGTTGGCTGCAGCTGTAGTTTGTATACTGTATTTTGAAGGGTAGTCTACCATTCCTGAAGCTCTTGCCTCTGAGCTGGAGCTTTAGCTGCAGGTTCAGCCGGACCACTTCAGTGTTTATTACAGCAGCTGGTCTGGTGTGTCACAAAACCAATGGATCTCATAAGTGTGGGCCCACTTAATTCAACTCTGTCATTGTGAAATTGGTGCTTGGTCAAATGCTTTGTTCTGTGGGATTCTAGGCTTATGAATTAACCACTCTGTAAACCCATGGATAATGGTACTGGCTCAAGTTCTAGAGGCAGAGACAGTGAGTCTATACCTGCAATGTGTGTGTGTGTGTGTGTGTGTGTGTGTGTGAGAGAGAGAGAGAGAGAGAGAGAGAGAGAGAGAAATAATGGTTTTTCCAGCATGGGAGAGGCCAAAAAAGAATAAACTTACCACCAAGCAATGAGTTGGCCTACTTGAGGAAAAGTGCCATATAGGGGACTCAGTGTTAGTGTTTATTGCTGACAAGGTGGACATTGAGATGAGGCAGTGGCTAAATTGGCTTTATTAAATGGGGTTCATGCTGGTGGTCCAATATGAAACCTATGTTTCTACCACTGTGGTAAATCTGTTCGTGTGCCCATCATGCCAGTTCTGGGGCAGCCAATGAGAAAGCATGGCTCACATCAACTGGCAAGTTCATTGTCCATTGGTTCTTCCATGACAGGTGCTTTCTAAAATATGTTAATATGTGATAGTAAACTCTTGACACTTCGGGCACGTTACCATATGTCCACTCATATGTTTCTGCTTCAGAAGTCTTTGTGTCCAATATTCCAGTGTTTTCCTTCCACGTTCCTGGCCAGCTGGCCAGGCTTCTGGTCACTTTCCAGAGATTTATATATAGTTTTCATCTCTGCCAACTTCTCTTTCCACACAAAGTGGTTGCCAGATGCACCATTTAAAGTCTGTTCATTGGGAATACTTTCCTTATCATTGTCTCTCAAAGCCACTGTTGCATGTGGCTGTAATTCAGTTGCCAGTCATTTTTGGCTTACACCTATATACTGACTTGAACTATCTGAAATCCTAGCTCAGCGTTTTTCCTCCTTTTTTTCAGTTGGACCTATAGAACACTCCCACCCTCATGCCTATAGATAGGAGCTAAACGTGGGATGCTGGTACAACTTTATGGGGTAAAATGGGGTCGGGGCTATCTACTCATGTATGCTTTTAATAGACTACTGCTTACAATATCCATATTTATGACTTGGTTCCTTTACTCCCCTGCTTTGGTGGAATGCAGCATCCAGAAGCTTTAAGAACAAGTGCAAAGAAGATAAATTTTTGAGAAGTTTCATGTATAATTTGATGCTTTTATTGTCTCCTTGCACTTGATTGATCTTTTGACTAGAATAGCATTCTAAATTGGAAATCATTTTCCTTCAGAATTTGGAGGCATTTGTTTCTTCATTTTAGCTTCCAATGATCTATGGAGATTTCTAAACCAAATTCCTGATCCCTTGTACGTGTATTTCCATGATGATTAGTGATGCTGAGCACCTTTTTATGTTCCTGTTGGCCATTTGCATGTCTTCTTAGGAAAAATGTCTATTCAGATCCTCTGCCCATTTTGAATTATAGGAACTCTTTATATATTTCGGATATTAGCCTCTTACCAGGTATATGATTTGTAAATTTTCTCCAGTTCTGTAGGTTGCCTTTCCATTTTGTCAGCTGTTTTTTTTCTTTTCTGTGCAGAAACTTTTTAATTTGATATAGTTTCACTTGTTTGTTTTTGATGTCAAATCCAAAAACTCATCCCCAAGACTAATGTCAAAGAGATTTTTCACTGGGGTGCCCCGCTGGCTCAGTTGCTGGAGGCTATGACTCGATCTCACGTTGGGTATACAGATTACTTAAAAAAAAAATCTTTAATAGGGGCGCCTGGGTGGCACAGCAGTTAAGCGTCTGCCTTCGGCTCAGGGCGTGATCCCGGCGTTATGGGATCGAGCCCCACATCGGCTCCTCCGCTATGAGCCTGCTTCTTCCTCTCCCACTCCCCCTGCTTGTGTTCCCTCTCTCGCTGGCTGTCTCTCTCTCTGTCGAATAAATAAATAAAATCTTTAAAAAAAATCTTTAATAAAAAGGGCTTTCCACCTATGCTTTCTTCTGGGAGTTTTATGGTTTGGGTCTTCATCTTTTTTAAGAACAGAAATTTTTTATTTTGGTGAAGTCAGATTTTCCCATTTTTTTATCATTTATGCTTTTTTGTGACCAATATATAAGGTCTTTGCTCTAAAGTGAATTTCTTCTAAAATTTTATAGTTACACCTTTTACATTATGTCCATGATCCACTTAAGGTATTTTTTGTTTATAATGTAAGGATCAAGGGTTTTATTTTTCCCCACGTATATATGGTGTTGACCAGTTTGTTGAAATGATTACCTTAGCCCCACTGACACTTTACATTGGTATTTTTGTCAAAAATCAATTGTCAATAATAGGTTTTCCTATTTCTGGACTATATTCTGTTCCCTTGTCACTATGCCTATATATTTTTTACCAATATCACACCATCTTGATTATTATATCTTCACAATTTTTCCAAAAAGAGAACTATAAGTAATAGGCAAATTCCATCAATCTTCTAAGAAAGAATATCAATGTTACAGAAATAAAAATTAAAAAAGGAAAAAATACTAACTTGTTTTATGGAACTAGTATAATCCTTTTATTATAACCTAACAAAGGCACTACAAAAAATTACCAGTACTAATAATAAATACAGATGCAAAACACCCTTAACAAAATAGTAGCAAACTGAATTCACCAATTTAATCTTAGTTAACAAATTTGGTTTCGGTTTTTTGTTTTGTTTTTTAGCACTTCAAAAAATGCTATTTCATGGTCTTCCAGCTTCCATTGTTTCTTATGAGAAATTGGCAAACTTTTTTTGTTTATAAGAAGTGATTCTTTTACTCAGACATTATTTTTTCTGGTTTTTGCTTTGTTATGGTTTTAATCAAGTTGAATATGATGTGACTTGACTGCATAGTCACTGTTTATGTAGCTTAGAGTTCATTAAACTTTTGAATCTGTGAGTTTATAGTTTTATCAAATTTAGAAAATTTTGCCCATCATTTTTCAAAACTTTTTTATGCTCCTTTATATCTCTCCTCTTCATCTAGAACTCTCATTAAAAGCATATTATTTGAAAATTATATATCTGATATGGGGTTAACATCCAAAATATATAAAGAGCTTCTATAACTCAACACCAGAAAAACACAATCTGATTAAAAAATGGGCAGAGGACCTGAAAAGACACTCTTTCAGAGAAGAATTACAGGTGGCAACAGACACAGGAAAAGATGCTCAAAATCATTAACAATAAGGAAAATGCAAATCAAAACCACAATGAAATATCACCTTACACTGTCAGAATGACTAGAATCAAAAGACAAAATATTAGTGTTGGCAAGAATGTGGAGAAAAAGGAGCCCTTATGCACTGTTGGTGAGAATATAAGTTGGCAGGGCCACGGTGGAAAACTGTATGGAGGTTCCACAAAAAATTAAAAATAGAAATGCCATACAATTTCACTACTGTATATTCACCCAAGGAAAACAAAACCACTAATTTGAAAAAGCATATATGCCCCAATATGTATTGACCCATTATTTACAATAGCCAAGATATGGAAACAACCTAAGTGTCCATTGATAGACGAATAGATAAATACGTTGTATATGTGCGTGCGCACACACACACACACACTCTGGAATATTTTGCAACCATTAAAAGGATGAGATCATGCCATTTGAGACAACATGGATGGACCTAGACAGTATTATGTTACATGAGATAAGTCAGACTGAGAAAGACAAATACCATATGATTTCACTCATGTGGAATCTGAAAAAAAAAAAAAACGAATAAACAAATAGAATCAGACCTATAAATACAGATGAGAAACTGATGGTTGCAGGAGGGGAGAAATGTGGAGGGATGGGCAAAATGGGTTAAGAGGAGTGAGAAATACAGGCTTTCACCTATGAAATGAATACATCACAGGAATAAAAGACACAGCATAAGGAATATAGTCAATGATATTGTAATAGTATTGTATGGTGACAGGTGATGGCTACACTTGTGGAGAACATAGCATAACATATAGAGAAGTTGAATGATTGTTACACACCTGAAACTAATATAACTGTGTCAAATATATTCAAATCTATTATTTATTTATTTATCTATTTTTAAGATTTTATTTATTTGTCAGAGAGCACAAGCAGGGAGAGTGGCATGCAGAGGGAGAAGCAGACTCCTTGCTGAGCAAGGAGCCTGACGCAGGACTTGGTCCCAGGACCCTGGGATCATGACCCGAGCTGAAGGCAGACACAACCATCTGAGCCACTCCCAGGCATCCCTATATGCAAATTCTAAACATTAAGTATATTAGACTACTTGATTTTATCTCACAAGTCACGGAGGTTTCAATCATTTTTTACCTCTGTGCTTCAGTTAGGATAGTTTTTATTACCATGTGTTCAAGGTCACTGGTCATTTTTTCTGCAGCTTTTCATCTGTTCTTAATCCCATCCAAATGAGTTTTTCATTTCCAGCCTTGTATTTTTCACCTCTAAAAATTCCATTTGGGTCTTTAGAAAATAATTTTTATATTTTCCACTTCTTGTCTCATTATGTTCAGTTTTGCTTTAAATTTTGAGCATATATGTAATACTGATTTTAAAGTCCTTGTCCGTTAATTCCATTATGCCTTCATTTCTGTCTTTCTACTGAATATTGCTTTGGGTTCTATATCCTGTTTTGCCACCTTTCTCATGTTTTGTAACTTTTTGAAGGTATGAATGTTACACTTGTGAATGTTGGTTTTTGTTGTCTTTCTTTAAAGAGTGTTAAAGTTGTTTTGAAAAAAAAAGTTAATTTTTCGTTTTTGTAGTTGTTTTAACATAGTATTTACTTTAGGACTAGATTAACCTTATTATACAGGCATGGCCTTTTAGGATTCTGTACTGAATTCCTGTGTGTTCAGTGAGAGGTCTTTCTGATATGGTAGGGATTTTAATGTCTCTCAGCAATGTATGAGACCAAAATACTTTAGATTATAGTTATTCTTCAGTTTTCCTTTGCTTGGTATGGAGTTTAACCCTGAGCAGATTTACATTAAGTCAAAGACTTAATGGGAGTCCTATTCAGATTGCTGGTGTACTTTCTATAAAATTTCCTCCTTTCTGGTACTTTTTTCACAAATTCCAGATGTCTTGCCCTTCCCCTCTTCAATCCCTGTCTCTTAATTAAATCAAACCTCTGTGCTGTAGTTGGGATCCCCTCTGTGTACCAGGGCTCGGAAAGTACCTTTTAGGCATAAAGCCAGGGTAAATAAGGGGCTCGCCTTTTCCATTTTCTTCTTTAAGAGATAAGCCTCACCACCCTTGTTAGCTGATGTTGAAAAACAGTTGTTTTATTTATTTTTCCCAGTTGTCTAATTGTATATGTTTAGAGAGTAAGTCTAGTCCCAGATATTCCCTCATGGCTTTAAGTGAAACTGCTTTTGCACTCAGTTCTGGTCCTAGGGACATATTCTCAATGTGGAATTTGGTTCAATCATCTAAAAAAGAGGGGCTGGAATTACTTAATATTGCAGATTATTGGGATTTATTTAACATCTGGAGAAGCCATAATGTTGCAATTTTAACAAGTTTATTGCTCAATTCTTGCACACTCAAGTGGAAAACCTGTACCTCCCTAAAATAGGGAATCTTTATTGTATTCCAAAAATTTTTTGGAGAGCTTTTAAATGCATTCATACCTGGGCCCCCCTTAGGAATATAGCAAGCACTTAAAAATATTTCTTGAATGAAATAATGAATGTATAAATGATTATATCCCTGAGACTAAGGGAATTTCAATGACTTCGGAATTGACTCTCAACAAATATAGCCAGATTTCATGAGTGAAATTTTCATAGGACAGATTAAATATTTGCTGATATTATTTATATATTTTTCTATAATAATACTTAGTAAATGAAGGAAAAACATATATAATTTGGAAATCCTAAACATCTGTCAGTTTACTTCTATTGTTTATCTTAGTACCCGAATTAACCCAAATTGCGCTTGAATTTTCAGATTCACTTGTTTTCTGTCATAGTATTGCTTTACTCAAGTGTCCATTTATGTTTTGGTTTACATTCTGCATTTTCATAGAATTGTTACCTAGTTTTTTTCCCCAAACATTAACAATACTTTTTGTTAATACAGCTCCTGCTATGAAGCCCTAACTCTCAGTGGGTGTCACCTTTATTGTATTCCAGTTATAAGCAAGTGCTTTACTGCTGGATTGTGTGTTATGTTGTACTTTTTTTTTTTTACATAATTTATAAGGCTTTTGTTCATCCCAAACAGTAGGCTCTTTCAAAGTGGGAATCATGGTTTCTTCTTACTCTACATAGCCCCCAACCTGGAGGAGTGCTCAGTAGGGCAGCTCAAGGAAAACTTGTCAGATAACTGGCCGTTTCTTAAAAGTATAATTGGACATCTATAAGGCATTTTCTGGATGTTTTTTTAGGAGTATTTTTTTTCTGGAATATCTGAGATATGAGAAAGGCTATTTCTCCAGCTTCAGTATAAGCCCACTTATTACTGTAGAGGATAAAAGTTTTGGTTTGTATAGTTGTAAGCATGAGTATTATGTGATAATACTATGTCAAAGTAACATTTTGGTAGAAATTTATTTTACATTAATTACATTAATGTAAAAATTGTGTCATGTTCTCAGAAACATACTTGAGATAATCGTCCTAAGCTTGAAAAATATCCACTTTATTTAAAAATGACAGTGTTAATATATTTGGTTGCACTCTAGTGTTTCTCTTGGGCCAAAAACATGTTGAACATTTTAAAACATTTTGGCTTTCTAACCTGTAAACAAATGAAAATGCTTAATTCCCTAGGGAGACATTTTATTTCTGAAGTTTCATGAACTACTCTTGTTTTCTCCTCAGGCCCACAGCACTTAAGTGGCTAGTGCCATATAATCTATAATGTGGGGTAACTATGAGATAAGGAGATTCAAAGTGATTATTTTCTCATTCATCTCTCTTTTCTCTCTCTCTCTCTCTCTTACACACACACACACAGACACACACACACGAAGTTTCAACATTTTGTTTGACATTGAAAGTATATATATGGACCTTGCTTTTTGGGAGCTTACAATTTTTAAGAGATCTCTTATTAAGAGATGAAACGAATGAGATCAAAACTAGAGATTTAAATCACATGTGACTAGTGCAAAAATTCCATAGTCATACAGAGGCAGGGAAGATGTTTCTAGCTTTACTTATCGGTGAAGATTTAATGGAAGAATTGGCTGGCTCTTGGGAAGCAGTTAGAAGTGAAGAGAGAGGGGTGCCTGGGTAGCTCAGTCATTAAGCGTCTGTCTTCAGCTCAGGGCCTGATCCCAGGGTCCTGGGATCCAGCCCCGCATTGGGATCCCTGCTCTGCTGGGAGCCTACTTCTTCCTCTCCCACTCCTCCGGCTTGTGTTCCCTCTCTCGCTGGCTGTCTCTCTCTCTCTGTCAAATAAATAAATAAAATCTTAAAAAAAAAAAAGTGAAGAGAGAAATTCCTTCCAGAGGCTGCACTGCAGCAGTGAAGTCAGGGCATGGTACAGGATGTACTCTAACAATATTTAATCGGCGATAGATTGAAACCCGTATTCGTAAAAGTGGTTGCAAACATAACTTATGTAAAATAAGGAGAGAGCATCAGCAGAAACAGAAATGTTGAACTGGGTTAGAATCCACAATCAGAATTAGAATTTGCAAGTTAATGATTATAGCTGTTGACAGAGGAGGTGGACTTACTAGCAGCAGATTTAAGACTCAGATTCAGATGTATTCAGATATTTTCAGCAGATTCAGACTCAGATTCTTAAGTATCTGGGAGTGTGGTTGTGTCATCAACAAAAACAAAGGAAAGACTTATACTGGAACAGAAGATGAGTCCGAGCATACCAATTCTTGCAGGGAGAACATCTCAGACAGGAGTAAAGGAAAAGTGGGGTTCTGAAATGAAGAGGAGGAAATGGGATTAGGTTTCGATCAGATGAATTCAGTTTTATGAGTAAGATTGTGGCAAAGTAACACAGTGGATGGAGATGGATGGAGATAAAAAGGTTTAACCCTGTATCAGTATTACTGATTTTTCTTTTGGCCTCAGGCATCAATATGGCTTGGTTTGGCATTTTTACTGATCTTGTCTTTATTTAAGTGTTGATAATTCTGTTCAGCATGGGATTTTCAGCATTAATTTTGATGTTTTTAAAAATCATGCATTAAAATACTACTTATCATAATCAAATTTGACACCTCATCAAATTTTGCATCTAAGGCACTTGCCTTTACCCTAGTCCCAGCCTGGATAAAAAGCATGATCTCAGCACTGGAATGGATAGCAATTCATGCAAATTAAATTAGCATATTATATGAGCACATGTTTCAAATGAACTTCAGGTAGAACAGGGTTTTTAAAAATTGTGCTAAAATTTTTCACAGAGCTAGAACAAACAATCCCAAAATTTGTACGGAACCACAAAAGACTCTGAATAGCCAAAACAATCCTGAAAAAGAAAAGTAAAGCTGGAGGTGTCACAATTCTGGACTTCACGTTATATTACAAGGCTGTAGTAATTAAGACAGTATAGTACAGCACAAAAACAGACACATAGATCAATGGGAACAGAATAGAAAACCCAGAAATGAACCCATAACTGTATGATCAACTAATCTTTGACAAAACAGGAAACCATATCCAATGGAAAAAATTTGTTCAGCAAATGGTGTTGGGAAAACTGGACAGCAACATGCAAAAGAATGAAACTATACCACTTTCTGACACCATACACAAAAATAAACTCAAAATGGATGAAATACCTAAATATGAGACAGGAAACCATTAGAATCCTAGAGAACACAGGCAGTAACCTCTTTGACATTGGCCATAGCAACTTCTTTCTAGATATGTCTCCTGAGGCAAGGGAAACAAAAGCAAAAATAAACTCTTGGGACTTCATCAAGATAAAAAGCTTCTATACAGCAGTGAAGCAACAAACAAAACTAAAAGGCAACCAATAGAATGGGAGAAGATGACATATCTGATAAAGGGTTAGTATCTAAAATCTATAAAGCACTTATCAAACTCAACACCCAGAAAAACCAAATAATTCAGTTAGGAAATGGGCAGAAGACATGAATAGGCATTTCTCCAAAGAAGACATACAGATGGCTAAAAGACACAGGAAAAAATGTTCAACGTATCAAGGGAAATACAAATCAAAACTGATGAGATATCACCTCACACCTGTTAGAATGGCTAAAATTAACACAGGAAGCAATAGGTATTGGTGAGAATGCAGAGAAAGGGGAAACTTACATTGTTGATGGGAATGCAAACTGGCATAGCCACTCTGTACTGAAGGGACACGTGTACCCTGATGTTTATAGCAGCATTATCAAAACTAGTCTACTTATGGAAAGAGCCCAACTGTCCATTGACTGAAGAATGGATAAAGAAGACACACACACACACACACACACACACACACATACACACACAGGAATATTACTCAGCCATCAAAAAGAATGAAATCTTGCCATTTGCAATAATGTGGATGGAGCTAGAGAATATTATGCTAAGTGAAATAAGAGAAAGACAAATACCATATGATTTCACTCATATGTGAAATTTAGGAAACAAAATAGATGCATATGAGGGGAAAAAGAAGAGTTAAACCAGAAAACAGACTCTTATAGGGAGCAAACTGAGGGTTACTAGAGGGGAGGTGGACAGGGGATGAGTTAAATGGGTGATGGGTATTAAGGAGGGCACTTGTGATGAGCCCTGGGTGTTGTATGTGTAAGTGATGGATCACTAAATTCCACACCTGAAACTAATATTATACTGTAAGTTAACTAACTGGAATTTAACTGACAAAATTGTGCTAAAAATATATATAACATAAAATTTACCATCTTAAACATTTTTAAGTGTCCAGTTCAGAGGTGTTGAACTGTATATTCACATTGTTATGTAACATCTCCAGTGCTTTTCTCATCTTGTAAAACTGAACTCTATACCATTTAATAAACTCCCCGTTTCTTCCTCCCCCTAGCCGCTGGTACCTGTCCTTCTACTTTTTGTTTCTATGAATTTGATTACTTCAGATACCTCATATAAGTGGAAGCATAGAATTTGTCCTTTTGTGACTTATTTCACTTAGCATAATGTCTTCAAGTTTCATTTGTGTAACGTGACAGGATTTCCTTTCCATTTAAGACTGAAGAACATTCCATTGTATTGTTCACCTTTGATGGATATTTGGGTTGCTTCTACTTG
The DNA here is from genome assembly GCF_017311325.1 of Ursus maritimus. NCBI lineage: Eukaryota > Metazoa > Chordata > Mammalia > Carnivora > Ursidae > Ursus > Ursus maritimus. Next base: position 26,738,101 of record NW_024426996.1, on the reverse strand, counting down.
GCTATTGTGGATAATGCCATTATGAACATGGTGTGCAAATATCTCTTCAAGAACCTGCTTTCAATTTTTTTGAATATATATTTAGAAATGGTATTGTTGGATATCTTACATTAATTCTATTTATTTTTAAGGAACTGCTCTACTATTTAAGTGGTATAATGGGTTTTGCCCTTTTACAATCCCACCAAAAGTACACAGGGGCTCCATTTTTTTCTGTATCTTCAGCAGCACTAATATATTCCTCCGAATGGGTGTGAGGTGATTTTGGTATGCATTTCTCTAATGATTTGTGATGTTGAGCATCTTTTCCTATGCTTGTTGGCCATTTGTGTATTATCTTTGGAAAAACATCTATACAGGTTTTCGGCCCAGTTTTTAATCAGGTTATTTGCTTTTTTGTAGTTGAGTTGTAGGAGTTCTTTGTACATTCTAGATATTAACCCTTTATCAGATACATAATTTGCAAATATTTTCTCCCACTCCATAGGTTGGTTGCCTTTTCATTCCATTGATTTTGTCCTTTGCCCAGAAACATTTTAGTATAATGTATTCCCATATCTCTATTTTTGTTTTTATTTCCTGTGCTTTTGGCATCATACCCAAGAAATCATTGCCACATCCAATGTCATGAAACTTTTCTTCATGTTTTATTCTAGAATTTTGTAGTTAATGGGTCTTCCATTTAGATTATTAACCTATTTTGATGGGTTACATTTTAATGGTAACTTTAATATATGGTTTGAATCCAACTTTGTTTTGGTTATTTTTGAATGTGGATATTCAGTTTTCCCAGCATCCTTTGTAGAAAGGACTGTTCTTTTCCCATTAAGTAGTCTTGGCACATTTTGTCAAAAACTAAGTGACTTATACATGAGGGTTTTTTTTCCTGAGCTTTCTATTCTTTTCCATTGGTCCATATGTTTGTCTTCACACTAGAACCTCACTTTTTTAATGGCTGTGGCTTTGTATTATTTTTTGAAATCAGGAAGTGTGAGACCCCCAACTTTGTTCTTCTTAATACTTTTTTCCTTCCCTCGAAATTCCATATGAATTTTAGAATAGATTTTTCTATTCAAAAAAATTTGATAGGGATTGCATTGATTCTGTAGATCACTTTGGTTAGTATGGACATCTTTTTTTCTTTAATTTATTTAAAATCAATTAATTAACATATAGTGAATTACTAGTTTCAGAGGTAGAGTTTAGTGATTCATCAGTTGCATATACCACCCAGTGCTCATTACATCAAGTGCCCTCCTTAATGCCCATCATCTGGTTACTCCACCCAACCTCCCCCCCCAAACTGCAGCAACCCTCAGTTTGCTCCCTATAGTTAAGAGTCTCTTATGATTTGTCTCTGTTTTTATCTTATTTTATTTTTCCTTCCCTTCCCCTATGTTCATCTGTTTTGTTTCTTAAATTCCACATATGAATGAAATCATATGATATTTGTCTTTCTCTGACTTATTTCACTTAGGATAATAGTCTCTAGTTCCATCCATGTCATTGCAAATGACAAGATTCCATTTTTTGATGGCTGAGCAATATTCTATTGTATATCTATACCACATCTTCTTTATCCATCCATCTGTCAGTGGACATCTGGGCTCTTTCCATAGTTTGGCTATTGTGGACATCGGTGCTATAAACATTGAGGTGCATGTGCCCCTTCAAATTACTATGTTTGTATCCATTGGGTAAATACCTAGTAGTGCAATTGCTGGGTTGTAGAGTAGGTCTATTTCTAACTTTTCAAGGAAACTTCCATCCTGTTTTCCAGAGTGGCTGTACCAGTTTGCATTCCCATCAACAGTATAAGAGGGTTTCCCTTTCTCCACATCCTTGCCAACATCTGTTGTATCCTGAGTTGTTAATTTTAGCCATTCTGACTGGTGTGAGGTGGTATGGACATCTTAACAATATTATGTTTTCTAATCCATAAACACAGGCTGTCTTTCCATTAATTTGTGTCTTTTTAAACTTCTTTTATCACTGTCTTGTGGTTTTCAGTGTATCAGGCTTTCACTTTCTTGGTTAGATTTATCTGTAAATATTTTATGCTTTTTAATGCATATTTTCTTAATTTTTTTTGGATTATTGATTTTTAGTGTATAGAAACTCAATTGCATTTTGTGTGTTGTTTTTATATCCTGCAACTTTACTGAATTCATTTATTAGTGTACAGACAGTACACTATGAAGTGCTACAAAGTTAATATTTAATAGCAGTTGTTTATTTGTTTTGTTTTTTAAAGATTTTATTTGAGAGAAAGAGTATGCAAGGGAGCATGGTGGGGAGTGGCAGAGGGAGAGGGAGAGAGAGAATTTCAAGCAGACTCTGCCCTGAGCCCAGAGCCCAATATGGCACTCTATCCCACAACCCTGAGATATGACCTGAGCCGAAATCAAGAGTCAGATGCTTAACCAACTGAACCACCCAGGCACCTCCATTTGTTTTGTCCTTTTAAAATTCTACATATGAGCGAAATCATATGATATTTGTATTTCTCAGTCTGACTTATTTCACTTAATATAATACCCTTTAGATCTATCCATGTTGTCACAAATTGCATGCTCTCATCCCTTTTTATGGCTGCATAATATTCCATTGTGTTTATGTATATACATATATGTGTGTATGCATGTATCTATATAGATATATACCCACATCTTTGCCCATTCATCTATCAGTAGACAGGTTGCTTTCCTATCTTGGCTATTGTAAATGATGCTGTAATAAATATAGGGCTGTATATATCTTTTCAAATTAGTGTTTTTGTTTTCTTTAGGTAAATACCCAGTAATGGAATCAATGGATCATATGGCATTTCTATTTTTAATTTTTTGAGGAACCTCTATGTTGTCTTCCATAGTGGCTGCATCAATTTTTATTCTCATCAAGTGCATAAGGGTTCCTTTTCCTCCACATTCTTTCCAACGCTTTTTTTTATTTTTTGAGTCTAGCCATTCTGTGTAAGGTAATATTTCATTGTGGTTTTGATTTGCATTTTCCTTATGATTACTGATGTTGAGCATCTTTTCCTATGTCCATTGACTACTTATATATCTTCTCTGAAAAACTGTCTATTCAGGTCTTCTGCCTGTTTTTAAAATTGGATTGTTTTCATTTTTGGTGTTGAGTTGTATACGTTCTTTATATATTTTGGATGTGAATCTCTTATTGGATATATCCTGTGTAAATATCTTCTCTCATTCACCAGGTTGCCTTTTTGTTTTGTTCATGTTTCCTTTGCTGTACAAAACCTTTTATTTTCATGTAGTTCCAATAGTTTATTTTTGCTTTTATTTCACTTGTCTTAGGAAACCTACCTAGAAAAATGTTGCTATGGTTGATGTCAAAGAAATTATTGCCTGTGTTCTCTTCTAGGAGTTTTATAGCTTCAGGTCTCACATTTAAGTCTCAAATCCATTTTGAGTTTATTTTTGTATATGGTGTTAGAAAGTGGTTCCGTTTCATTCTTATACATGTAGCTTTCCAGTTTTCCTAGCACCATTTATTAAAGAGACTGTCTTTTCTGCATTTTATTTCTTTACCTCCTTTGTCATACGTTAATTCACCATATAATTATGGGTGTATTTCTGGGCTCTCTATTTTGTTCTATTGATCTATGAGTACATTTTTATGCCAGTACACTAGTGTTTTTATTACTACTGCTTTGTGGTATATCTTGAAATCTGGGATTTTGTTACCTTCAGCTTTGTTCTTTCCCAAGATTGTGTTTGCTATTTGGGGTCTTTTGTGGTTCCATATAAATTTTAGCATTATTTGTTGTAGTTCTGTGAAAAATGTTATTAGTATTTTGATAGGGATTGCATTGAACCTGTAGGTGATCTTTGAGTAATATGGAATTTTAACAATATTCTAATCCAAGAGCATGGAATATCTTTCCATTTGTTTGTGTCATCTTCAATTTCTTTCATTATTGTTTTGTAGTTTTCAGAGTATAGGTCTATCAGCACTTGGTTAAGTTTATTCCTAGATATTTTATTATTTTTGGTGCAATTATAAATAGAATTGTTTTCTTAATTTCTCCTTTTGCTACTTTGCTATGAGTGTACAGAAATGCTACTGATTTCTGGGTACTAATTTTATATTCTGCAACTTTACCAAATTCATTTATTACTTCTTGCAGTTGTTGGAGTCTTTTGGATTTTCTATGAATAGTATCTTGTCATCTACAATAGGACAGTATTCTTTGTTAACAATATGGATGCCTCTTATTTCTTTTTCTTGTCTGATAGCTGTACTTAGGATATGGAGTACTGTGTTGAATAAACGTGGTTAGGGTGGACATCTTTGTCTTGTTCTTGATTTTAGAGGATAAACTCTCATTTTTTCAACATTAAGTAAGGTGTTAGCCCTGGGTTTTATATATATATATATATATATATATCTCCTTTATTATGTTGAGGTATGTTCCCTTTACTGAAGAGGAAGAAGCAGGCTCATAGCAGAAGAGCCTGATATGGGGCTCGATCCCATAACGCCGGGATCACGCCCTGAGCCGAAGGCAGACGCTTAACCGCTGTGCCACCCAGGCGCCCCGAGGTCATATATTTTTTTATCCATTTTGTTGATGTGGGATATCACCTTGATTTGTGAATATTGAACCATCCTTGTGCTTCTGGAATAAATCCCACTTGATTATGATGCCTGATACTTTTAATGTATTGTTGTATGCAGTTTGCTAATATTTTGTTGAGGATTTTTGCATCTACATTCATCAGAAATATTGGCCTATGGTTTTCTTTTGGGGTGTGGTGTCTTTGTCTGGTTTTGGTATCAGGGCAATCCTGGCCTTGTAGAAGGTATTTGGAAGCTTTCCTTCCTCTCCTGGTTTTTTTTTTCTTTTTTTGAATAGTTTGAGAAGAATAGATATTAATTTTTCTTGAAATGTTTGGTAGATTTCACATGTGAATCCATCTGGTCCTGGACTTTTGTAGTTTGGTAGTTTTTTGATTATCATTTCAATTTCATTACTTTTAATCAGTCTATTCAGATTTTCTATTTCTTCCTGATCCAATTTGGGAAGATCGTATGTTTCTAGGAATTTATCCATTTCTCCTAGGATGTCCCATTTGTTGACATACAATTTTTCCTAGCATTCTCTTATAATCCTTTGTATTTTTATGACATCAGTTGTTACTTCTCTCTCATTTCTGATTTTATTTGGGTCCTTTCTCTTTTTTCTTTATGAGTGTGGTTTATCAATTTTGTTTATCTTTTCAGATAAAGGCATATCTTATTTTGGATATCAAAGTAATTTCTAAGAGGTTCTTTCCTGTAATGATTATGAGTACAAATTTATATGTGAGTGTGAAATATAATATTAAGAAAACAGCTATCTGCAAATTAGTGTTTCAAATGAAAAATTGAAGGTTTCTAATCTCTAATAGCCAAAACCTGTAATGTTAGCTTTTATTTATTTTCAGAATGGTTAGAAAAAAGCTGAGATTTTATTTCTTTGCTGTTATATAGGTTTTCAAAAAACTTTCAAATGGTCAGTTAAGATTCACATTCATTTGGGTAATCAACTTGTTCTAAGTATAAAAGTAAAAGGCAAAGAGAAACAGCTCATGTGGCAATTGCTTTGTGATATTACTATGGACAACAGGCTATTAGTTTATCACTGTCATAATCTGCAGTTATTTAGCTTGTAAAATATTGATGTTTACTTCTGTATGGCAGCTGAGTGGTAACGTATAATAAAATTCTGAAATACTGCAATGCTTATTCATATTCCACTATTTCTGGTTTAAGTAATAAAAATTATGGCTTAGTGATTCTGCCTGAAATATTCACATAAACACTCTTCTCCCCAGTTCCATTCTTCTCTCCCTGGCACCCATGACAGCTGTATTGCTTTTATCATTGGTGATTTTAAGAATGCGCTGGGGAGAGGAGCAGGGGAATAAAGGAGAAAATTTTCTGTGTTCAGCCCGAGCAGATGTCTGGAGTCCCTGCCCAGTGAACTTATACTCAGTGTAGGGAAATATCTCATCAAGAGGATAATTTTGTATTAGCAATTAAATGTAGAGGAAAAAGCCATCTGCATGCTCTTTTTTGCTGTGAAAGAATAGCATCTGCTTTATTGATGTTTAGACATTTCAGTGGTGGCCACCTCAGTTACCAGATCTTTTTAGAGATGGCTTTCTCTCCCATTTCCTCATCGAGCTCCCTACTTCTGGCTGCTTGTTGTGATACCGAGAGTGGGCTTTGCTGGTCACCAGGTCTCCATTGTGTCTTATGAATGTCTTGTGTCTTCAGACACAGTGGCACAGTGGAATCCCCTTGCTGCACAACAGCTTGCTTAGAACTGTGAAACCTAATCCCTCAAGAAGATTTCCTTCCTGCTCCCACATTTCTCCCGAGTGGAGATCGTCCCAAACGTCACCAGAATCCTGAACTGCTGCTACAGCTCCATTGAAGTATCTGAAGCCTTAGGTACTTTCTGAGGACCAATAATTCTGCCATGTTCTTCTCACACACTGTTTTCTTGGATGTGTTTACATTCCAGGTCTTTAAGCTATGTGTTTATGGTACATGTTTTCTGTATGGTACATTTTTTCCGCACTAGTTTACTTAAGTGAACTTACTTAAGTATTTTGTTTTGCTATTCCCTTCTGCTATTCCCCATGACTTCTGATACTGGTGAGATGGCTCAGTTGAATTTCTAATACTTTGATATGCTTCTTAAGTTGGTGTCTTTCTTTTTCTAACACTTCTAAGGCAGCTGCTATTTTCTGGAATTTAGTGCTTTCTTTTTTCTTTTCTTGCATGTCTAATGTTTCTCTTGTAAAATCTCTCATAGTGAGTGACATAAATCACCATGTTCCCCAATTCAGGAACATGTTCTGCTATAGGTGGCTATTTGTGTCTTTTTTTCAGTTTAGAGCTATTAATGGTGCTATGTGTATTCTTGAATGTTTTGTACACATTTGTATTGGTTATATACTGGGAGTGGAGCTACTGGGTCAAAGAATATGCAGGTGTTTTGCCTTTTGTAGATATAGGTAAAATGCTTAACAATTTTGTTTCATAAATTTTGTTTCACTTCTTCCTATCCCTGTGTGGAAGTGACAGCAGGGACTGGAGGGTTTTGAGCAGAGGAGTGTCATGATCTGCTTTCAAAGCTTCAATCTGGCTCCTCTGCTAAGGATGAATTATGTGGGTGTAAAGGTGGAAGGAGAAAAAGCACTTAGAAGCAACTGTAGTCATCCAGGTTTTGACCAGAATGACAGCAGTGGAGATGAAGAGAAGTGGCTAAATTCTAGACACATTTTGAATGCATAGTCAATAGGCCTTGCTGAGAGATTGGATATAGGGTATAAAAACAAGAGCTGAGGCTGTATCTAATGATTTTGTCTGATCAACTAACAACGATGAAGACTGAGGGTGACGTTATCGGCATTGATGGGATGAGATATTCTGTTTAGGAGATGTTAAAAGTGAGGTGCCTGTTTGATACCTAAGGGAAATATAAGTAGTTCACCTGATATAAATCTAGAGTTCAAGGAAGCGATCCAAGCTAGAGACATAAATTCAATGACTGTATTATTATTAAAATTTTATCTAATAATACATTGAGAATGTTATGCTGATATTCTTTTCCTTTCACAGTTCTGCTTGATGTTTTATAACCTCTTGTTATGACTTCCTCAGTCTTTGAAGGATGTCTTCCCCAAAAACTGGTACTATGGGCCCTATTTGTGACTTTAAGAAGGCAATTTTCATTGTGTTTGTGATTCTGACAGATACTCTCAGATTTTCCTTCTTATCCTCTGTTAGATTTATTTAGGCCTCCAATTAGTTACTGGTCTAGTAAAAGAAGAAATAGTCTCCTTTATAAAAGCTTAATTAAGACCAGTTTCTCCTAGTGCATTTCCTCTTCCCTATTATATTTGCCTATCAAGTCTATCCTGGCATCCCACAACCTCATTGCCATCATCTAATCTGTTCTTGAGAAGCCTGAGAAGCAGCAGGAAGGACGTGGATATTGAGGGGGCCACAGGAAGAAGGCCATTTAAGGAGAAGAATGCTTATGATACAGCAAATGAAATAAGGCTGGCAATACCCACTGGCTGTAGTGGAAGAGTGGTAGGGTCCCCAAGACTTTGTCAGGTACTAGGTCAGTGTGATGAAAGACAGAAGTATGAGGTTGAGTGTGACTAGGGAGGAGAAAAAAGACCTCTCTTTGAAGAGGATTAAGAGGTACAAACTTCCAGTTATAAAATAAGTCATGGAGATGAAAATAAAAAAAACAATAACAACAAAAAACCAACCCATTCCCCCACAAAAAACTTTAAGAAGCAGTGAGACAAAAGAGAAAGGAATACTGTGTCTAGAAAGAGGGTTTTTTTTTTTTAATTCCACAATATTTTAGTTGATGAAGTTCAAATGATAGTTCAAGTAATAATAATTGAGCATAACTTTTTAAATCTTTTTAAATACAAGTCTACTAATGAGAAGACTGGAATTCTGTTTTGAGGAATAGATTTTGCTAAATTGGGATTCATGCTTAGTGTTCCACATCATCAAAATCGATTCCAAACATTCACCCGTAGTGCTGAATTGTAATGAGATTTTACATGTTTTGTTTTTGAAAATGTCTTTAATTATTGAAGTCCTGGTTATCAATTATTTCTTTCATGAATCATGCCTTTGCTAGTTATCTAAAAAGTCATCACTGTACCTAAGTTTGTCTAGATTTTCTTCTAGAAGCTTGATGGTTTTGCATATTAACATTTAGCTCTATGATCCATTTTGAATTAATTTTTGTGAGGGCTATAAGGTCTTTGTGTCTATATATTTGCATGTATATATCCAGTTAAGCATCATTTGTCGAAAAGACTGTCTCTTCATAATAGTATCTTTGCTCTTTTGTCCAAGATGAATGGACTAATGTGGTTCTATTTCTGGGCTCTCTGTTCTGTTCTACTGATCTGTTTGTCTATTCTTTCAACAATACCACACTTTTTATTACTTTAGCTTTATAGTAAATCTTGAAGTTAGGTAGTGTCAGTCCTCCAACTTTGTTCTTTTTCAATATTATTTTAAACACAGGAAATGGCTAGAGCATTTCTATATGAGGAAAACTTATCATTATACCGGGTAAGGTTGCATAGAGAGGGAAAACTTTATTTAAAACTTCTGAAGTCTTTTTGTCAAAAGAAAATAAGCACCATTTTACATTTCCAGTAGTATCTGTCATCACTAATATTAGATCTAGTTATTTTAGTATTAGAGAGTTAATATTTTTAATATTCCAAGAAATTTTATAAAGGGAATATTTAATATATGTTAATTTATGCAATCTCTTTAAGTGCTTTATACCAAATATCAAATTTATTGGGAAATAAAACTAAAAATTATCAAAAATAAATTTCATTCCTGGTCATATTCTCATTATAATTCAGAACCTTGTTGCTCTTTTCTTGTTATTACCCAGAGTAAATTCAGTGATCAAAGTATTCATCACTTGACGTATTATATAGGGCAAGAAATAACAAAGAGGCAATCCAGCAACAATTTCCTCCTTCATTTCGAGGAGGGGTTGGAGAAAATGCAAAAAAAAAAAACTGTTAGCTTATAGAAATATAGAATCTATAGTTTTGTCCTTTTCTTCCTGCATCAGGCAGTGTTGTCAGTGAAAAGGGGTAATCTCATGTCAGGAAGAATAAGAATCATTTTAAAAAAATAATATATGATAAAAGAAACCTTATATAGGATATACAAAACAGGTATAAATATGCAGTACATTATTTGATTTGGATATTAAATTTCATTGGTATATAGAGTGGGAATTTTTATAACAATAATGTATATCTGTTAAAAATTGAGGTTTCAGGAAATTCAAGTTGTGTAATTCTGATTATGAGGCATTCTGCTTCATCCAACCATAAGCCTGCACACACATACACGCTATATGATAATAAATCTCTGTGAAATTGACTAAATTGAAATTTTTATAAGTATTGTCAGAAGCATAAGAGCTGGGATAGCAAATTATGACTAATAACAAAATTATAAGCTAATTCAGTGACATAGCACCTTTGGAGGCAAAAGAATCATTAATAATCTCCTTTTATCTCTTCTTCTCCCCAAAGACATTTTAAAATAACAGTAATATTAAGCAATAATTAGCATTTATTTGCTAAGGAAATTTAATCTTTTATTTAAAAAGTAAAAGCAAAAATTCAAGTAATATACTTTTGGCTATTCTTAATAGTAATATGAGTTAAAATGCTTTGCATCGAAGCCAGGAAATTTGCTAGTTTCAACTGAGGTTAGTATGTCCTGGCACAGTTGGGTCTCTTGGGTTGCTCAGTCGGTTAGGCATCTGATTCTTGATTTCAGCTCAGGTTGTGATCTCAGGGTTGAGAGATTGAGCCCTGTGTCTGCTTTGGGCATGGAACCTGCTTGAGATTCTCTCTCTCCATTTCCCTCTGCCCCTCCCCATGCTCGTGCTCTCTCTAAATAAATCTTAAATCCTTAAAATCTTAAAAAAAATAATAAAATAACGTCATGGTACAGCTATCCAAACCATGGTTGCTGAAAGGGTTATTAATGAGTTCCAAATCCAGGCAAGTTGCTAATATCACATGAAAATACAAAAAAATCAACATACCTGTGTGAAGAGATATGAGCAAGCTCATGAACTTTCAGTGTGTGATTACCGTGAGTCAAGCCCTGTGCTGTATATTATTATATGGCACCTATGTTATCTAATTCTTACAGATTATGCTTAGCATTAGCATATTTTACCCTCATTTTATAGATGAGTAAACTGAGGTTCTGATAATTTAACTCTCAGTGTCATTTACTAGATAATTGAACCCAACTCTTGATTTAAAACCTAGTAAATATACATTTCATTTCACTGTGGCTAATTTAAGACTGTTAATTATTTTGAGGGAAATAATCCCTGCTTACCTTTGCACCCAAAGTCAATGGAAAAATTAATAGAGAGTTCATCATTTTCTTTTTGAGCCTTTTGTACCTGTAATATGGACAGTCAATTTCTAAAAATGGATTAGGGGTTTTCTGGGAAGGAGAAAACTTTAGAGCATTTTTTACTCAAGTTAAAAATGTTGGCTTCATGCAGCTTTAGAAAAGGACTTATTTGCTTGGGCCTGAAATACACTTAGGTTTTCCACTGTGCTTAATTTCTCCTGAAGGAGGGTAATGTTATGTTGCTGCAAAATGAACAGTTTTGCTCCTGCAAGTAGAATTTTTAAAAATTTAGAAGACAGATCTTTTTCTACTGAACTGCCACAGGAAAATGGACAAGAAGATATTTCCTGTGATGGGAAGTCAAAGGCCGTTCTGTAGAGAAAATACCTTTAAAGATACTGTACAGTTAAGAGATTTATTTTTAAGTGAATTTAGAGTTAAGAGGAAAAATAGGCATGACATTTACTACATGCGTTAAAGAATTAGAACTTTTTATGGTCAGTTTAAATCAGTCTCAATTCAAGTGGATGCTCATGATATGTATTTCTTCTCTTCTATTTTCCCTTAAATATCTCCAAAATAGCAATTACTGGGATATATTTGATAGACAATAAGCTGAGAAGAAAGTTTTGGAAACAAAAGGAATTCTTAGAGTTAATAAAACTTAAAAATCTCTTCTTAAATGATTTCCTGGCCAGTTAAAACTAGGGTGTAAACTTACAGTATTACTATATCTGGATAAAAGATAAGAAAAAGGTGTGGCGAGTGATAAAAGCTTTAGAAAATGCAGGAACAGGGAGAACCAGCTAGTGGTGATTGATTCAGAAGGACGGGGTGTCAGCTGCTTTATCAACTCACCTTGTGATAATGTGGCTTCCCACATAGTAGGTGTCGCTATCAGAACTGTTCCGTCTGTCTGAAAGTTCAGTTTCTCACTGCGAGGAGTAAGTTTACATTTCTTCCTATACCTGCTTCCTTGAACACGGTCAGCATCCTTGACATTGGTTAAGTTTAACTCCAAAATCGATGATGCATTAACCTACTTATTGCATGCAATGATACATGTCACCTACTTACTAGTTTTCAGCAGTGATGATAATATAATCTTAAACTCTGATAATGATTACATTTAAAACCTAGTTTTAGTACCATCTCTCATTTAAGTTAGGCTGAGAAAGTTGGGTTACAGACTTGTTGAAAGTGAAAAAAGAGAGGAAGAAGTTTGTAGACTTCTGGATCCAACCAATCCCATGTAAGAATTTTAAGTGCTCCACTCTTTTAAACAGGAAGGCTTGTTGAACAGTTTTCGGTTCTTCCTGCTTCCTTGAAATATTTTATATTTTAATTTTCTTTCTCACTCTTTCTTCGGGAAAGGAAAGAGAACAATACAATCTGTTTGTCTGCATGGGATTGGGATGCTCCAGTTAAACACAGTTGATACTGATTTCTAGTTGAAACGATTATTTGAGGAAAAAGCAGACCGGTTAATATGTGAATTAGTAGGTGAGAAATTGCAGTTTGGCAGTAGCATTTACTGTTTAGATAGCATATGTTTTATAGAGATTAAGAACAACTAATTCTCATTCTAAGAACAAAAAAAGGACAAAGGTTTAGTTCCTATTTAAATACTCCTATTTCCAACCAGTCACTTGACTTTGTAAATTCCTGAAATTTTGTTCTGACAGCCCTGGGAGACTAATACTGATCTAAGAGTTTTTACCGAGAGTTGTGCCTGAGAGCTCTCAGTAAACATGGACTCTAGAGGTAGATGATGCTCCAAAACTCCAAACAAATATAATAACAATATAGTGGGACAATATCACATTCCGCAGACTGCAGGTGGTTCAGTCCCATTAGCACTAGATTGTGATAGAAAACTATAGAATTAACATAGTCCTGGGGCCAGTCCATGAATATGTATGGTCGCTTAGCCATGTTGATGAAAACCACCTTTGAGTCTCCTTTTTGATCAGTTCAGAAAAGAATGCATTTAACCAGATCAATAATTGAATACTACATCCCTGAAGGTATGTTAATAAACACTAATAAATGGACTATACCCACCCCAGCAGCTACAATTTAGGATACGTCTTGGTTAAATTTGCAGTAGTCCATTGCCATTTCCATGATGCATCTTTTTTTTTTTTTTTAAACATAAGCCAGTAAAGTAAAATAGCTCTTATTTTACAAAGTAAGGAACAAGTGTGAGGGCTCTGATGAATATTAACTATGACCATTCCAATTATATTTTTAAGAATTGAGCCCTTGGTAGGTCCATGGACCTAGTAGAGCCACTCTGAGACAAACCTCGGTCAGGATTCCACCTGACACCATATCCTCAAGTGCTTTATGTTCCTGGGAATCAGCATCATGGCATTGTGTCCAACAGTCCTGTAGTTACATGATGGGCCATAGGTCCCTTCAGGGAAGGGCTATAGGAATCAGTACTATATACATGATAGTAGTTTTTGCAGACTCTTCCATGGGTGCCTGGCCCTTCCTTCAGTCTTTGGATCTGCTCTCAAACCTGGTTCAGATCTGGAAAGTAGGCAAAAGGCTTTGCATAGGACAGTGAACCTGAGTCTTTTAGACATATTTATTAAGCAGTAATATTGGATGTTCATCTACCTTGCTACTATGAACACCTTGCTCTATTAACCATCTCTATAGGTCCTATAGATTAGCACGCCAACTGCCATTCCAATCTTGTTGCCCAATATGCTTATCCTGCTTCTGACAAGATCCTAGGTGGCTTGGGAGTCTGGTTTTTTTTTTTGGGGGGGGGAGTATTGCCAATCATTAGCTTTGATCTACAAAGGATATCCACCTCTGAGCCTTGCAGTGCTGTCAGGGCTCGCTCAACACTGCATTCCTTATTGTCTTGATAAATGAACTAGTTCCCCTGAAGAACATAGTAAACATAGAAATCCCCCGATTTCTGGTGTATAGAGTCTATTCATGCCAGTACGCCCACTTCTGAGACTTTTGATCCCTTTTTCATAGTCTGTGACAGCTGTTCTGGTATCTTTACTTTTCTAAGATTCTAAGGGCCACTCTATCGGTGTATTAGATCTGTGCCTGATGTTCTTGCCCAGTACTAAATTCAGTTTCTTACGAGACTGTCCTATATCAATAAACTTTTCCTTGTTCATATTTATATCCCATCCTCTCAATCCAGAACTCTCAGGATTCACTTGTAGACACCCTCCCACTTCCTGCTGTCATAAAGTAGCCAAGTGCAGTAACTTCTTTGCTGTCTAATTATTTTCCTAACATTAGAGGCCTGACACTTTCCTATAAGGGTGATACAGATATTTGACCCTAATTATGAGTCCGATGGCTGGAGGGGGAGATAAGAACCCCTCAGAGGGGCGAACATTCCTTATAAGGCACCTGCATAACTTGAAGTCTCTGCAAATTTTTCAAGCAGGATAAATGGGGAGGGGGCTCTGTTCCACTGGGGGAAATGGACCACTACTGTAGGTTTTGAGGGTTTAGAGAAATCTGAGGACTTATAATTCTCAAATATATCTACCCTGAGAGGCTCATTCTAAGTCTCTGGGTCCTATCCATTCTATATCATGGCCCTTACACTTTAAGAGTCTTGACTGGGCTGAGAATTTAAGCATTCTTTGAAGTTCTGCTACCATTATGTTCTGGTCTTAAGCTCTTCAGCTCTTTCTACCCTCTAGCTACAGGAGATGAATGTCTCTTTAAATACTTCTGAGATAGCCATCTCAGTCTCATACCTTATTTTTTTGGTATGAGTTTATCATTTTCTGTCTTTAATGAATAATGACATTCAACAGCTATCTAAATCTATAATCCTAAATCTAGAGTCCCTTTTCCGCCCCCCCCCCAGCATGCCAGGGACTATAAATAATCCTCTTCTCACCAGAGATAGGGTTTTGGGGAGTGATCTACCTCTAGAATCCACCTTTACTGAGAGCTTCCTGCCACCACTGTTGGTATGAACTTATATAACATTTGGAGACGTACAAAAATAAATGATAGTGCTATTTTTTAGAAAACAGATTATTGCTGCTCAACTTTTTTATTGTTAAGTTTTTGAATCTGCAGAGAAATTGAAAGACTTAAATCAAAAAATATATGCATATCCTTCACATAAATTCCCTCATAGTTTGCCAATTTTGCCATTTTTTTGCTCTCTTTCTCTGCATATACACACATATCCACACCCCTTACTATTTTTGGTTGAATCATTTGAACTTGAGTTGCTGACATCATGATACTTCATCTTTGGTATTCATCTACAAATAATATAGCAGTCTTCTAAATTAACCTAATTATTACTAATACAAAAAATATCATAACATATGCAGTTCATACAGCTCATACATTTCCTCAGTTGCACAAGACATAGATTTTAATAGTTATTTAATCACCCATCATTCATTCATTTCTTTATTTTAGGTAATAAGATCCATGAGCTCTAACTGAAGTTCCTACACAGCATTTAGCTGTTACAGGTCTTTAGTTTCTTTTACTATGTAACAGTAGAAAAGCCCCAATCTACCTTTTAAATTTAGTTCTGTTTTTCCTAGTATTGTTTTAAAGGATCCAGGCCAGTTCTGTTGTAAAATGTGCCGAATTCTGGATTGGTTTGTTAACTCCTCATGATTGGATTAAGTCCAGACATTTTAAGCAAGACTATACTACATTAGAGACATGTATTTCTTACAAATCACATCAAGAGGTGTAAAATGTCACGTTGTCATGCACTAGTCATACTAAGATTGATCGTGCTTAAGTGGAAGAAAGTATAATTTATACATTCTCAAATATATTGTTTAATCACAGCAAATAGCATTTTTAAAAGAGTGCATATAGAATATATTGTTGGGTTTCTCTACTTCATTGAGAAGCGTATAAATTTAGAACTCAAATTTTAAATCTGAGTATTAACTGTTACAGCTTTGTTGCATCAAATCGATTATTTCTTTTTAGTCCTTAAGTTATTATCCTGAAGAAAATAGGAAGGTGACTTTCAATGAAAAGTATACATAAAATAAATTTGGTTGCAAAATTTTAATTTTTTAAATTTTTTAAAAATTTTATTTATTTGACAGAGAGCACAAGCAGGGAGAGCAGCAGAGGGAGAGGGAGAAGCAGGCTCCCCACTGAGCAGGGAGCCAGATGTGGGGCTCAATCCAAGGACCCCGGGATCATGACCTGAGCTGAAGGCAGACACTTAACCGAGACACCCAGGTACCCCCAAAACTTTATTTTTAATGATAAAATGACCAATTAATCTCATAAGCATGAATAAGACTGTGTGCTTATCATTTGCAGTTAGTTCCATAAAACTAATTTTTATAGAATGTATCATAATTTTAAATGAGCTGAAATCATTTAAACAGGAGGATGAACAGGAAGAAATGATTATGCTAAAAATCTTTCAATGAATAAATTATTACTAGATTTGAAAGCAACCTAATATTCTGCAGGTTTAAATAAATTGTCCTGGAAACTTTCTGTCAGTACTAGATTAACAATGAAATGCTATTATCTACTTCTGTTTGCAAACCTAGCTCTTCCTTACTCTTACTGCATATGCCAGAAGTATAAGTATTTATAACTGAAACACTCTATTGAAATGCAATTCTATGATCAGAAAAGATAGACTGGCAGGAATATTTTGGCATTAGGATTAGCTGAGGGGTAAGGAGAGGTGATTTTATTATTATGAACTACTCTCTGAGTCATGGTTTGGAAATAATATTTTTGTCAGTTATTCCTTTTGGAGTTGGTAATATAAAAAGGAATTCATTGCTTGTCTACTTCTTTCCATTTATTGATTCTATAACTACTTACTCAATAGCTACCAGGTGCCGCATTATAGTTGAATAGGCATGAAGAAGACAACATTTCCTATGGAGCTTATATTTTCATGAGAGAGACAAATGATAAAGTGATTTATGTAATAAAATGGCAGATAGGGACAATTACATGAAACATCAGGGGTAAAGAAGGATTAAAAATAAAAGGGCCTTTTATACAGAGTGATCAGGGAAAACACCTCTGTTGACATTTTAGCAGAGACGGTTGAAATGGGAGTGAACCATGAATTGATTTGGAGGGAACAGAATTTAAGGCACATGGAAGAGCAAGCAAATAGGCCTTGAAAAAGGAGAGATTGATGCATTCATAGAAAACCAAGGAGGCCAGGGGTGCTCGAACAGAATGAATAAGGAGAGAATGAAGGGATATGTGATCAGCACAGGTTAAAAAGAACTGGGATTTTATCAGAGTGTAAAGGAGAAAGCCCTTAGCGGTAGTTCTCAATCAGGGATAATTTTGCCCCCAAGGTACATTTGGCAATGTCTGTAAAAGTTGTGGGTTGTCACAACTGAGGGTTTGATATTGACATTAGTGGGTACAGACAAGACATGCTGTCAAACATCCTACAATGCACAGGACAGCCATCAACAACAAAGAATCTTCCTTTCCAGAATGGCAATAGGGCTGAAGTAGAGAAACCCTGACGATGAGAGGAGAAAGAGGTCTCTCGGGTTACTCTGTAGAAATGGAAGTCTAGATAGAGCTACGGGAATGAAAGTAGGGTGGCAGGGTAGGAGATCATTGCAGGATAGTGGCTTGGACTATAGGCAATAAGAGGAAAAAGTAGCAAAGGAACAATGCAATCAGATAGTGATTTAAATATATGACCACCCAGGCTGCCTGGGTGGCTCAATCGGTTGAGCACCGACTCTTGGTTTCAGCTTAGGCTGTGCTCTCAGGGTCCTGAGATTGAATCCTGCATTGCGATCCACACTCAGAGGGGATTCTGCTCGAGATTCTCTCCCCATTTGCCCCTCCCCCACTTGTGCTTGGGCACACACATGCTCTCTCTCTCCCCTTCCCTCTCTCTCCCTCTCTCTAAAATAAATAAATAAATCTTTAAAAAAATATATGAGGGAATAAATCAAAGGAATGGAAATTTTAATAATGAGATGTTATTTATCATTGACAATATTGAAGGTAAGGGTTAATTTTTCCCAGGCTGTTCTGTGCCCCCTAGCTATCCAGAAAAAGTCAATCTCCACCCACTCCTGCAAAGCTCCATGGAAACATGGGTATCATCTAGTGCTTAATCAGTCCTGATCAACCCGAGGAAATGAGCCCTAGTCCTACCTACCAGGGTAAGGACTGGTATTTACACAGCCATAGAAGCTGGTGTGGCAAATCCTATCAGAATCTTGATCTGGTAGCTACCTGTAATGCAAAGCTTCAACCCCAAACACATGAAAGAGACATCAGAAAGAGGCAGGGTGGGACTGGTGTTAAAGTTCTGACATATCATATAGCTACTGTAGCCCAGGTCCTGATCCCACCAGAGGAAGTGTTGGTGCTTCCCCTAATTACAAACTTATGGCCACATAGTCCATGGGTCAGGGTGTGTCTCCCTGAGCTGATACTCTTTCCTGCCACATTGCTGACCATCACCTTGGACTGCGAGGAGGCAATAAGACCAAGGTAAGAGGGGATATGGGCAGCTCTACACCTACTATTGTTCCTTTCTCAGCAAGTATTTCCCTACAAAAGCAAAACCAGCAGATGTGGGTGTATGTGGCCATTGGCCATTTGGATTTTTTGGTACCCAAATCTTCACAAATATTAGTACTTACAAATATATTTACAAAACACTAGTATATGAAGATATACACACTCTTTTACATGTCTGACATTTCTGGGGTGAAATCTGACAGTAAATTCCAAAATATAATTGTTGTAATCCAGAAATTCAACTTCTAAAAAGTAATTAGGCAAATATACAAAGATGTATATATAATCAGTAAAGCACTATCTTTATTAGTGAAAATTGGACAAAAGACCTAATTAAACCTAATCAATAAAGAATTTTATCAATAATCTCTAATGTAACAAAATAGGATTCCACTGGATATGGTCCATATGTGAAAATTTATACTAGTATGGATTTTGCGATTCCTTTTTATATTGGTAGGTATAAATACATACATATATGTATTACATAGTCAACAAAATGTTTATTAATAATGATTTTCTCTGAGGAATAGAAGTGAGGGAATTTTCATTTTCTAAATTGTGATTTTTTTTATAACTAGGTTGAATTTCTTAAGATAATCTTTTATAAAAAGGAATACCAAATTTTAAACATAAATCCTGTATCTTCATACATTCTGTATTTTTGCCTTTTACATATTATTTCAGTAGATTCTAGAATAATTTTTCGCCTTCCAGCTGTTACATTATAACAGATTTTCTTTAATTTTCACACACAATTGCCTCTTGAATTTCAAAACAGTATTTCATGCATGAAAGTCAAAACGAATGCCAAGAACAAATTTGTTGTTGAGCAGCAGTATACTTCAAAGAAAATTTGATATTTTTGTTAAAATGGTATATTATTGGCAATATAATGCTATAGAGGTATACATTCAGTTTCTTGCTCTTACCTAAATGAGGAAATAAAAGGAATCCATGCAAAGATTAGATAGAAAGCACATGCCCATGGAGAAATAACTTGCCTGTGGTAGAAAGAAAAGCTGCCTTGACTTACGGTAGCCGCCTGGCACTCACAGCTACATCTTGGTAGTCTTCTGATGGACATACAACTTTTCCTAGAGCGCTGACATCAGACAAGGCCAAAACAAGATCACCGTGTAATCATGTCTGAACATGAAGACATAAATATTGTCCAAACCACAAAAATGACCAAACATCCCAATATACCAGGTAATATGAGTGCTGTTTCTCTTTCAATTAAGGGTTTAGCTTCATTTCATCCTTCCTACCATACTTTCCTACCTACAATATCCAATCATAGAATTATTCCCCACTTTCTGATACTGTCCAAGCCAGAGCAAAGCCCTGCTTTTTAAAACCCTTTTCCAATCACCTAACACAAAACCTAGATCTTAAAATATGTCTTCCTCAGCCTTTCTCATCAGCTGCCCCAGAATGCCCATGGCATGGGCTCTCCCTCACTGCACCAACAGTAAAAACAAGGGTTGTGTCCCTGGTGCTATTGGACTGGATTGATAATGCCACTGGTTCTTCAAACAGACTGCTTTGTCTCTAAGTGACTTTCAGCACTAAGATTTTCTGTTCTTCTAGTCATACTGGTGCTGTCAAGTTAAACCATTCTTACATAGCTAGTTGTGATGTTTTCTGGTACTTAAGATCTCCATGCCCTGACATTAAATAACTGTATAATCATGAGCAAATTACCTAACCTCTTAAGTTTTAATTCTTTGAACTGTGAAGTCTGGAGAATAATACCTATCTGGGAGAATTCGCCAACAATTAAGTGAGATATTATGTAAGAGTATTTAGCACTCTTCCTGGTCTGTAGTAATTGCTCAGTAAGTGGTACTTGAATGGGCTGTTAATGCTTATTATGTTTTTGTGTTACTGTAATTATATTCAGTTGTCTTTGCAAAACATTTTTTCTATTTATTTGAGTACATGAATTTATAGTCTCTCCAATATCCAATAAGTAGCAGTTCCCCAGATACACATGTTCACAAAAAAGGACACATTATCATCTAGAAATTGGCCTAAGAGCCCCATTAGTTTGCTAAGGTAGAATTGTCCAAGATTCTTTGGCAAAGTGGATCCTGGAAATAAAGAGAATTGATACATACTTTGCAAAGGGAAAAAAAAATGAGCAAAACATTAAAAAAAATTTTTTAAAGACATTCTTTTGAAGAATATAGCATATTCTTCTTTTTTTTAAGATTTTATTTTAGAGAGGCGCCTGGGTGGCACAGTGGTTAAGCGTCTGCCTTTGGCTCAGGGAATGATTCTGGCGTTACAGGATCGAGCCCCACATCAGGCTCCTCTGCTAGGAGCCTGCTTCTTCCTCTCCCAGTCCCCCTGCTTGTGTTCCCTCTCTCGCTGGCTGTCTCTCTCTCTGTCAAATAAATAAATAAAATCTTAAAAAAAAAAAAAGATTTTATTTTAGAGAGAGAATGAGGAAGCATGGGGGTGGGGTAGGAAGGAGAGAGGGAGAAAAGAGGAGGGAGAGGGACAAGCAGACTCCTTGCTGAGTTCCGCGTCCATAGCAGGGCTCAGTCTCAGGACCCTGAGATCATGACCTGAGCCAAAATCAAGAGTTAGAAGCTTAACCAACTGAGCCAAGCAGGTGCCCCGAATATACCATATTCTTAACAGCATTTTTACAAGCCACAGTTATAATTGAATTCAGTTTGGGAATTACAGGCTACATGTATCATAAGGACTATTTTTTTTTGTTTGTTTTCCCATCATAATAACACTGTCATAACAAATATTTATATTTTTGTTATCCCTTCTCCACATTAAAAATGGAGAATTTTACTAATGTATATGTAAGATTTAAAGTGCTTTTATCTGTATATACCTTGAAACTAAGCTGTATAAACATTGTGTTAAAATTCTTATTCCAAACACTTACCAGACTTTAAGTGCTGCTCTCAACTATGGTTATTGTGGTATAATTTTAAACTTGAATGGTCATTTCTTTTTTTCCCTTTTTTTAAATTCAGTATAGTTGACACACAATGTTACATTAGTTTCAGGTGTACGATTTAGTGATTTGACAAGTTTACACACTATGGTATGTTCACCACAAATACAGCTACCGTCTGTCCCATTACATCACTATTACAATATCATTGACTGTTTTCTTTATGTTCTGCTTTTTAGTCCCATGACTTACTCATTCCATAGCTGAAGGCCTGTATCTCCCTCTCTCCTTCACCCATTTTGCCTGATCCCCCTCCCCTCTGGTAATCATCAGTTCTCTGTATTTATAGTTCTGATTCTGCTTTTTGTTTTTTCATTTTTTTAGATTTCACTTATGAGTGGAATCATATGGTATTTGTCTTTTTCAGTCTGGCTTATTTCACTTAGCCTAATGCCCACTATGTCCATCCATGTTGTCTCAAATGACACAATCTCATTCTTTTATGGTCGTGTAATATTCCACCATATATATATACATATGCCACCTTTTCCTTGGCTATTTGTTAATGGACATTTAGGTTGCCTCCATGTCTCAGCTACTGTAAATGCTGCAGTAAACATAGGGATGCATATATCTTTTTCCTTTTTTCCTAGGTAAATACCCAACAGTGGAGTTTTCAGAACCTATGGTACTTCTGTTTTTAATTTTTTGAGGAGCCTCCATTGTATTTTCCACAGTGGCTGTACCAATTTATATATCTATCGAAAGCGCATGAGGGTTTCTATTTCTCAACATCATTATCAACATTTATGGTTTCTTGTGGTTTTGATTTTAGCCATCCTGACAGGTGTGAGGTGATCTCTCATTGTGGTTTTGTGTTCCCTTGTTGATGAGTGATGTTGAGCATCTTTTCATGTGTCTGTTCGCCATCTGTATGTTTTCTTTGGGAAAATCTTAGTCTCTGCCCATTTTTTAAACAGATTGTTTGGTTTTTGGTGTTGTAATCAGTTCTTTGTATATTTTGGATACTAACCCTTTATCAGTTATATCATTTGCAAATATCTTCTTCACTCAGCAGGTTGTCTTGTTTCCTTGATGGTTTCCTTTTGCTGTGCAAAAGATTTTTATTTTGCAGGGCACCTGGGTGGCTCAGTCATTAAGTGTCCACCTTCAGCTCAGGGCGTGATCCTGGCGTTCTGGGATTGAGCCCCACATCAGGCTTCTCTGCTAGGAGCCTGCTTCTTTCTCTCCCACTCCCTCTGCTTGTGTTCCCTCTCTCGCTGGCTATCTATCTGTCAAATAAATAAATAAAATCTTTAAAAAAAGATTTTGATTTTGATATAGTCCCAATAGTTTATTTTTGCTTTTGTTTCCCTTGCCTTAGGAAACATACCTAGAAAATAAGGCTATGGCTGATGTCAAAGAAATTACTGCCTGTGTTCTCTCCTAGGATGTTTATGGGTTTCAGGTTTCACATTTTGGTCTTTAATCCATTGTCAGTTTATGTTTGTGTATGGTGTTAGAAAGTAGTCCAATTTCTTTCTTTTACATGTAACTGTCCAGTTTTTTCAGCACCATTTATTGAAAAGACAATCTTTCCTCATTGTATATTCTTGCCACCTTTGTCATAGATTAAATGACCATACAGTTGTGGATTTGTTTCTGGGCTCTCTATTCTGATCCATTGATACATGTCAATTTTCGTGCCAACACCATACTGTTTTGATTACTACAGTTTTGTAGTATATATTGAAATCTGGAATTGTGATACCGCCAGCTTTGTTCTTCTTACTCGGGTTTGCTTTGGCTATTTGGGGTCTTTTGTGGTTCCATAGAAATTTTAGTGTTACTTGTTCAATTTGTGTGAAAAATGCTGTTGGTATTTTGATAGGGGTTGCATTGAATCTGTAGATTGCTTTAGGTAATATGGACATTTTAACAATATCTGTTCTTTTTGTTTTGTTTTTGTTTTGTTTTTAACAATATCTGTTCTTCCACTGCATGAGCATGGAATATCTTTCCATTTGCGTTGTCTTTAATTTCTTTCATCAGTGTTTTAAAGTTTTCAGAGTACAGGTCTATCAGCACTTTGGTTAAGTTTATTCTTAGGTATTTTATTCTTTTAGGACAATTGTAAATGGTGGTTTTTAAAAACTTTATTCCTCTTTCTGCAACTTTGTTGTTGTGTCTAGAAATGCTACTGATTTGTGGATATTAATTTTGTATCTCGCAACTGGATAGAATTCATTTATTACTTCTAGTGGTTTTATGGTGGAGTTCTCGGGATTTTCTATGTATTGATTCATGACCTTTGCAAACAGTGACAGTTTAACTTCTTTAACAATACAGATGCCACTTATTCCTTTTTCTTGCCTGATTGCTGTGGCTAGGACGTTCAGTATAATGTTGAATAAAAGTGGTGAGACTGGACATCCTTGCCTTGTTTCCAACTTTAGAGGAAAAGCTCTCAGTTTTCCCCCATTGAGTATGATGTTAACTATGGGTTTTTCATATATGGACTTTATTATGTTGACACATGTTCCCTCTGAACCCATGTTGTTGAGATTTTTTTTACTATGAACATATGTTGAATCTTGTGTTTTTTTTTCTGCATCTATTGAGATGATCATATGATTTTTATCCTTCATTTTACTGATGTGCTGTATGACATTGATTGATTTGTGATTATTGAACCATCCTTGTATTTCTGGAATGAATCCTACCTGATTATGGGGGATGATCTTTTTAATGTGTTGTTGTATGCCATTTGCTAATATTTTGTTGAGTATTTTTACATCTATGTTCATCAGGATATTGGCCTGTTGTTTCTTTTTGTGTGGTGTCTTTTTCTGGCTTTGGTATCAAGGCAATGCTGAACTCATAGAATGTATGTGGAAGTTTTCCTTTTCTGTGTTTTTGGAATAGTTTGAGAATAGGTATTAACTCTTCTTCAAATGGGAGAATTCACTTGTAAAGCCATCTGGCCCTGGACTTATATTTCTTGGTAGATTTTTGATTAGTGATTCAAATTCATTACTTGTAATTGGTCTGTTCAGGTATTCTCTTTCTTCCTGGTTAAGTTTTGGAAAATTGTGTTTCTAGGAATTGATCCATTTCTTCTGGGTTGTCTAGTTTATTAGCATATCGTTTTTCATAGTAATCTCTTATAAACCCTTGTATTTCTACAGTATTATTACTTTTCCTCTCTCATTTCTGATTTTATATATTTGGGTCCTTTTATCTTTTTCTTGATAAGTCTGGGTAAGAGTTTGTCATTTTTGTTTTTCTTTTCAGAGAACCAGCTCTTGGTTTCATTGAATGGTTCTATTGATTTTTTTTTTTTTAAATCTCTGTCATTTGTTTCTGCTCTGATCTTTATTATTTCCTTTCATCTATTCACCTTGGACTTTGTTGTTTCTTTTTCTAGTTTCTTTAGGTGTAAGGTTAGATTTTTGAGATTTTTTTTGTTTGTTTCTTTTTTCTTTTTTTTTTTTAAGATTTATTTATTTTAGGGATGCCTGGGTGGTTCAATGGTTAAGCATCTGCCTTTGGCTCAAGTCATATTTGGAATGAAGTAACATCACCAAGAACTTCAGTATACTTTGAAAGTTTCATTAGGATTTGATAAAGATAAATTAACAGTGATTCACTTAGTCATTTAAGTTGCTTAATGAATAGATTCGAAATTAAAATTAGTGTAATTTCATTAAATGTCATCTGTTTCTAATCCAATTGAAGTTGGAGCTCATCGCTTAGATGTTTATCATAAATATTAATGGTAAAATTTCTAGGTCACTAGGTGATACAGGAATTTTCCATTCTTTTGATTTTATTGTCTATGCCTTAAACAGAAACAGGACTACTTATCAGTAAGGGAGAGAATCTGACAGGATAATCAGATTGAGGACTTTTTCCTCAAGTATTGTTTACACAACATCATCTAAATGTAACTGCTCCAAACTTAGTTTGTATATTATTTCTGTTCTTCTAAATTTGACTTGTTTCTAAATACACAAACTTTTCAATTTTTACTTTTTTTTTAACTACCTTAATGGAAAATCTTCCCACTTTTAGGCTTATTTCTAAAAATAGTCATTGTTTCATATGCAAATGTAAAAAGGAAACAATATTCATATGAGTAGTGTCAAACTATTTTAGTAGGCCTATTTATTTATTTATTTATTTATTTATTTATTTATTTATTTAGAAAGAGCATGCATGGGGACAGGGAGGAACAAGGGGAGAGGGAGAGAGAGAATCCTAAGCAGGTTCCATGCCCAGTGTGGAGCCCAATGCAGAGCTTGCTCTTATGGACCCTGAGATCATGACCTGAGCCAAAATCAAGAGTTGGACGCTCATGGGCGCCTGGGTGGCACAGCGGTTAAGCGTCTGCCTTCAGCTTAGGGCGTGATCCCGGCATTATGGGATCGAGCCCCACATCAGGCTCCTCCGCTATGAGCCTGCTTCTTCCTCTCCCACTCCCCCTGCTTGTGTTCCCTCTCTTGCTGACTGTCTCTATCTCTGTCAAATAAATAAATAAATAAATAAATAAATCTTTAAAGAGTTGGACGCTCAATGGACTGAGCCACCCTGGAGCCCATTTATTCATTTTTTATTATCTTTTTAATAGAAGTTTTAGGTTCATGGCAATACTAAACAGAAAGTATGGAGTTTCCATATACTCTCTATGCCCACATACACATAGCCTCCCCCTCTGTCAAATCTCCCACCAGAGTGGTACATTTGCTACAGTCAGTGAGCCTGCATTGTCACATCATTATTGTAGTGTAGTATCTTTGACATTTTCTAAGAACTTCAGTGTTAATCTGTTTCTTCAGGCAGTTTAAATGTTGTTTGAGAGACAGTACTATATTGACTCTGAATTTCTGAAAACACCTCTGATTCAGTGAGACATAGTTTGCAAACCAGGGTTCTAAGAATAATTCTAGGTTGTACAGCACTAGTTGTCATACTGGTTCACCAATTAATAAGAAATCAACAAAACTTTATAAATTAATATTTATTCTTTCTGCATTCCTTGGTTTTGTTTTTAAAATAATTCTTAATTTTTGCCATACACTGAGCATTTCTTAATTACTGCCCAATATCTGTATAAGTTGTATATATAGCTTCTATTTGCATTGTATAACATTGGTTAAAAAACGCAGTATTACCTCATCTTTTACATATGAATGCATTTATTCTACTGCGAAATGATCTTCACAATCTCAGCTCTGAAACTCCTTGGCATCCTAAGTAATCAAAGAAAGCCCAATTATAACCCTTTCGCTATACTTTCAAATCAA
This sequence comes from Ursus maritimus, assembly GCF_017311325.1. Classification (NCBI taxonomy): domain Eukaryota; kingdom Metazoa; phylum Chordata; class Mammalia; order Carnivora; family Ursidae; genus Ursus; species Ursus maritimus. The sequence continues at coordinate 26,711,368 of NW_024426996.1, read as the reverse complement.
GAGAAATGTAGATTTTTTTTTTTTTTTTGAAAGCATTAGGTGATGGTATGGAAAAAAAACCTGGTGATAACAGCAACAAAATAATCTTGTATCCTGGTTGTGGTTATTTATGCAGACACTGCAATTATGTTACATTTTTTTCATATGCCTAGTAAGCTTATATTTTACTGTTTAAAATGTACAACTTTATTATGCAATTTCTCCTCTAGTCTTTCTTTTGAATTTTTGTTTATAAAATTATAGTGTATAGTCAATGGAGATTAAAGACTTTAAGATACAAAGCAAACATTATATTGACTAGGCTGGACTAAGGATTAATTTGAAGACTTTTGGCAGTATGGTTCATTATCATTCCCTAAATTTGATGTGGTGGCAACTTTAACTTCACCTTACTAATCAGGTAATAAAGGCTATATATTGATGCAAGAGTTTTAAATAAATACAAAGAAAGTGAGAACGTACTGCAATCAGGATAAATACTTGACTCCATGGAAACATCCATGCCCAGTAAAGATGACCACAGAGCACAAAAGACTAGTAATCATGCAACATAGGAGAGTGAAGCTCAGGAAACTTTGAATAGGGCTGACATTCCTTAGCCGTACCTGGTAGATTTCACACTAACTATTTAGGCTAGGAAGTTACCACCTGGCAGTTTTGGTTTGTATGTTATTTTACTTTATTGCCTCCTTTGTGTTCATTGTTATGTTACCTATTGTAGTAGTCAGGGCATGTTTCAACCAGGGAGCTCTACATCACAGAGCCTTAGACAAGGATGAAAGCATTATGTTTTCTTTTGGACTTTGCAAACCCAAGGCAGCAAAATGGGAGTGGTGAAAGTGAGGCAAAGAAAAATGATAAGTGTTAGGAAGTTATACTTGACTTTGCTGGCTGCTACTCCACCATGAGACACTAAGAGACAGAGCCTATTTTTGAGAGGTACTTGTGCTTAGCTTGGGAGACTTTTCTCAGTGCCTGGAAAAACCATGCCTCAGAGCAGTCCCTGGAAGAGAGGGAATTAATCTGCCAACCCCCTCCATTCTCCCACTTCCCATAGGTCAACTACCTTCAACTTCTGGGGGTTTCATTTCATTATTTGGTTCCTTCTGTGGTTATCTGGGATGCCATATTTCAATCCCTATCATATGGTGTTTCATTGAAGCTCAGAAGTGGTGGCAGGAATCAGAAATTCTAGGCATGTGGCTGGTCAGCCTAACCGTTCCAAAGGAAAAGGCCTCCATGATGCCTCCCTTCCAACACACACACACTCCTAGGGTAGGTGATTAGTTGGTCATAGGCAGCAGAGGTCCTAGCAGTGAGATGGTTTGGTATGGAGGGAACTGAGGAAGACTGCAAGCAGCTGAGGGTTTAGGGAATCTGAGGAGGTACATTCTTCTGCAAAGTCCCAATAAAAAACATGTAAAACACTGTAGTTTGGTTAATTTGGGGAGAGTTCATTGCCAAATTTGTTTATTTGAAAAACTTATTCTACAAAGGTGTGGGTGAGTTGTATGGGAGCCGTAGGCAACAGTATAACAGTACATATTAGTACAGTACAGTCGCAGGGAAACTGCCCCCACCCCAAGGCCCAAGGGGGAACTGGGGAGGGAGCTGCTACTAGGAGCTGGAAGAAGAGAACCTTGGAGCAAGAACACCTTGAGAAGAGAAATGCCTCCATCAAAGAACACAGGCAGCCCCTCCAACCCCACAGAGAGGGAACCAAATAAACTGAGCTAGTTACCTTTTTCTCTTCTCATTGCCCTGCTGGAGCTCCCCATGAGCTCAATCCAAGAAGGAGCCGGAAGCCCCTTGATGCTAATCAAAACAGCTTTTCCTTTGTGGGGCTCAGAGTCAGGTGGAGGAATGGAGTGGATCAGAAGAGACAGAGAAAAGCTTTGGCACGCCGTTTAGTGAATGGAATTTGTTATTTTAAAATGTGAAATTATTTAAATTTCCAAGTAAAAGAGTCTCTTCAGGCTTTTCTATACTGCATTCTGCCTCCTGCTTTTAAACTAGTCTCACCTACTAATCGCGGTTCTTAAATTTTAGTAAACATCAGAATCACCCGGAGGGCTTATTACAGCAGAGACTGTAGGCCCATGACCAGAGACGCAGTTTCTGATTGAGCAGTTCTGAGATGGCCCAAGAATTTACATGTCTAACAAGTTCCTGGTGATCCCATCGCTGCTGCTCTGGGGACCACACTTTGAGAACCGCTGCACTTGCCATCATAAAAGCAAGCCTCGAATGCAAACATTGTCTGAAGCAAGCGCTCAGGCTTCCCTTTTGCCTTTCCCATTTCTTGCCTGGCAGTCTGTTGCCCGCTATACCTGCTGCTTTTCCTGTCTCACCCCTGCCCATACACAAAGTTTTGATCCTTATTTATTTTTGCTTGAGATGGTTATAAATTCATGGCTTTAATGAATTCACTGACTAATCTTTGCCTTCTGCCCTTTCCGGACTAGCCTGTTGATCATTCCCCTGCATTTGGATTATCACTCTCCTACACTGTTGCGGGTTTAGCTCCACTGGCAAGGCTTTCCATCTCCTATTCTTTTTTTTTAAAGATTTTATTTAAGAGAGAGAGAGAGAGAGAAAGCACAAGCAGGCAGAGGGGCAAGGGAGAGGGAGAGGCAGACTCCCCTGCCAAACACAGAGCCCGACTCTGGGCTTGATCCCGGGATTGCAGGATCATGGCCTGAGCCCAAGGTAGACGATTAGCCAACTAAGCCACCCAGGCACCGCATCCAACTCCTATTGTTTGCCATAATAGCTCCCCTTGCTTCTGATCTTTGGGAGGATTCCAGCTCCCAGATTTTCAAAACCCTATTCTTTTCATTCCAGAGTTTCCAGACATTCCAGAGTGTCTTCCCCACCTCTGGGACAGGTAGTTGTGAAAGTATCAACAGCTGGGACTCTGACCCTGATCAACAAACGCAATCACAATTCTAGTAGTCAGAATGAGAAGACAAAAATGTAACATATGCTGCAATATAACAGAGATTGAAATGATTTTTTTTCTCTAAATCAAGGGGTTTTACACAGTATATAACAGTTTTGTTTGCCTACTTTTTTTGGGTAGATTAAGCTGGAAGCAGTATACAGGATGGATGGGAAAAGTGAAGAGCCAAAATCTCTCTTTAGAGATTTAGAAAGAGAAATATCTTCTAGAGAGAACATTTAACATATTTTTAGTTTGTGTGATAACATACTCTTTGGAATCAGGGGAACAAAGGTAGAAAAAGTCATTGCTTTGTATACTAAGTTTTCCAGTAGAAGAGATTTTAGGCTACATATCAGTCTTGCTGATAGCTAATATTGGACTCACCTCTCAGTAAGCAGTTTTAAGGCACTCATTCTGCCTTCCCTCTCAGAGTTCTGATTCAGATCATACACGGCTACTGTACATACACTTCCCCCTACTCTTACCCACATGAGACTGGTGCTTGCTGCCCTGGACATGATAGTAAAGTTCATTTATCTCCTCTTAATTTGGGGGAATCACAACCATTCTGATTAAATCATGTTAAACTTCCCATGGCATATTACAAAGTAATGATGACTTCCTTGATGATGCTGGAATTAATTCTGAGAGTAAAATCAGCATCTTGTCCTCACTGCCAGAATTATAGCCTTCTGGGAAAGAAAACATACCTTAAAATTTGTGTGTCAGTTCATGGATACCTAACACAACAATCTTCAAATTAAATATATAATAGTGCCATTCAACTCCTTGCTCGTTCAAAGGTTGTATGCCTAGTTTTGTATACTTAAATCTCTAATATGGCATTGGTGTTGATTTATTTTTAACTATGGTTCCCTAGAATTAATTTTATCTACCATTTGCTGGAGCATAAGGAATTCCTTCTGTTGAAAAAACTCCAAGACTTTCCAACAAGAATTCTGGGAAGATAATGACATCAAACACAGCAGGAAAGAGGTTCTTCCTCAAAGCCTTGCCTTGATTGAGATACGGTGGATCACGACATAACCCACTCAGTTTCTCCACTGAAAGCTTGAGCTAGAAATCCATGGATGGTATGATATTTCCTCAATCTTATACTTAAAAATTTGGCAAAACTGGAACATCTTGTAACTTTAACTTATACAACCATCAAAGAAGCTGTTTGCATCTTATTCTTCCTGAGGTGCTCTACTCATCAAAACCACTGGCACTTCCTCCCTTTGAAAATGCTGCTTGATCCCAGACGTTCAATATGTTTGGCCATACTGGAAAATTCAGAATGTTCAACTGGTTCTCTGAGCACCGAGTTCCTCTGCTTTTCCCTATTTCAAAGAATTAGCAGAAGGGCAAAGTTTTTTCAAAACGTTTGTTTCAAGATGTTTATATTAAGCTAAGCAAATTTTTTGACATTTGTTTTCCACAATGAGGTGACTGAGCTCTTTTGAGGAAACACAATTCAAGGAAGTTTCACAGCTGATTAGAGAACGTGAAGTGCATGAAGTAAAACTGCTCATGAAGAGACATGCTAATCCTGAATAATAGAGGAGGGAAAACACTTTTTTAAAAAAATAAGGGTAAGAAGTGAGTAAAAAGTTCTCTATCTCAAATAACTATATTTCCCAGGCTTCATTCTGCAACAACCCCCCCCACCCTCGCCCCCGTCCTGGCTTCTAGGTGGGTTAGTTAATGGGAGGCCCTGGCTGAAGACTAGAAAGTAGAAGAGAAGAAGTAGCCAGAATATTTGTCCTCTTTTTTTTCTGTACCATCTGACTTTTTTTTTTCATGGTTTTAATCCAGTTTCCCACCAGCCTGTCCTTCCTTCTGTGGTCACAGCTCCCTCTGGACAGGCCCTCTGTTTTTCTGGCTTCTTCCAGGGGGCCAGCTCCTGAGCTCTGCTAATGCCACCTTCCCTCCTTGACCCTCCAGCCCTCAGAGTAGTAGCAGCTTCCACCTCTTTTCTCTCTGGTTTCTTAGCTTTTCCATCTCTTGTATAACCAATTCTTGATATTAAATTCTTTTTGACTGCAATATCTCAAGTCATTTCAGTTATTATGTATATAGTGAGGTGATTTCTCTCTACTGACTTTTTAAATAAATTTTGTATTTTAGAACAGCTATGGATTTACAGAAAATTTATGAACACAGAAAGTTCTTGTATACACTGCACCCAGTTTCTCCTATTATTAACATCTTACATTAGTATGGTACATTTATAACAATTAATGAATCACTATTAATATATTATTATTTATTAAAGTCTATACTTTATTCAGATTTCCTTTGTTTTTACCAGATATCCTTTTTTCTAGTCTAGGATCTTATCCAGGATACCACATTACATTCAGTTGTCTTCTAGAATCCTCTCATCTGGGCTATCTTCTTAAACTGCTTGTTTTGGATAATTCTGACGGTTTTGAGAAGTACTAGTCAGGTAGAATTTTGTAGAATGTTCTCTATTTGGATTTATCTGATGTTTTTCTCATGATAAAACTGAGTTTTGAGGAGGAAGATCGCAAAGGCAAAATGTCATTTTTATCATCTATCAAGGATGCATACTATCAGCATGACTGATCACTATCAAAGTTGTCCTCAGTCACCTGGCTATGGCAGTGTTTGTCAATTTTCTCCATTGTAAAGCTGCTCTCTTCCTTCCTGTTTTCATACTGCACTCTTTGGAAGAAGATCACTACGTGTAGCTAAGGAGTATGGGTGCTGTATGAATTTTAAAGCCTTTGTCTTGTAATTCTACGGGATTAGTAATGTTACTTAATTGTATAATAGGATGACTGGTCTCAGTCTGCTCTAGAGTTATCTATGTCTGTCTTAGCTGTGAGCTATTTCTCCCATTTAATATGTTAACCAGAGTATGTCTGTGGGTTATACTACAATACCTTTATACTAAAAGGAGTTGCTACTTTCTCTACTTCAAATTAAAAACTCCTAAATCAGCCAAAGCTCTCTTATTCTATTATTGAAAATTAAAATAGTTTTTGTATTCCACAGCACAAAGTGGGATACCAGAGCCATGCAAAGTTTAAAGCCTCAAAGATTCCCTTCCCTGGAGGGAACTGGAAGGACAATTAGGTATTCATATGGTAGAATTGTCTTATTATCTTCAAATGCATAGATAATAAAAAAACATCTCAATGGCATAGGTGTAACAGATGAAACAGCTATCAGTCACTGATAAAGCAAATAGCAATAAGGACCAAGTTCTCACTTAGTGGGATAATATTTAGCTTCTTTGCTTTTAAGAGCCAGCATGGCACAATTCTGCCACAGTGAACAGATCATTAGTTTTGGAAATAAATAGCTTGAATCAGATGAATTAGTCATAATATTCTGAATGTAATATTCCTTTTGAGGGTATTTAAAAATTGTTCCTGTTAAAGGATTTTAACAACCTTAATTGCCAGATGCATTAGGTAGTAGTATAGTATTGAAATGTTGATATAAAAGTCCCTCCTGTTAAATTTTTCATGTTACAACACTGGACATTGAGCCAAAGTTCTCATTCAACAAAAACCTACTGAACGTGTACGATGTGCCAAGCATATCTAAGTTCTGCAGGATCCAGGGTAGTGCTACTCAAGGTGCCCGTCCTCAGTGCAATAAGGGGCTGTGCCAGGATATAAACCAAGACACAGTTATCTTCATCAAGAGTCTCTTATTAGCCTTTGAATTTCTGTGATGTCAGTTGTTTGTCCTCCATCCTTCTTGATGTTTATTAGTTCTTTCTTTTTTTTAAATCTAGTCTAGCTAAAAGTTTGTCAATTTTGTTTATCTTGTCAAAGAACCAATTCCTGGTTTCATTGATCTGTTTTTTAGTTTCTGTTTATTTTTGTTCTAATCTTTTATTTCCTTTTTTCTACTGCTTTTGGATTTTGTTTGCTCTTCTTTTTCTAGCTCCTTTAAGTGTAAGGTTAGGCAGAGATTTTCCTTGCTTCTTGAGGTAGGCCTGCATTGCTATAATTTTCCCTCTTAGAGTAGCTTTTGCTGCATCCCAAATATTTTAGACCGTTGTGTTTTCATTTTCATTTGTCTCTGTATTTTTTTATTTCCTCTTTGATTTTTTGGTTGACTCATTTACTGTTCAGTAGCATACTATTTCCCTTCATGTATTTGTGTTCTTTCCAGATTTTTTCTTATGATTGATTTCTAGTTTCATATCATTGTGGTCAGAAAAGATGCATGATATACTTTCAGAGTTGTTTTGTAGCCAACAAATTGTACAACCTAGAAGAAATGGATAAATTCCTAGAGATATATAAACTTTAAAACCTGAATTGGGAAGAAATAGAAAATTTGAACTGACTGACTACATGTGCAAATTGGTATAGCCAGTGTAGAAAACATTATGGAGGTTCCTCAAATTAAAAATATAATGACCATATGATCCAGTAATTCCACTATTGGGCATTCAACCAAAGAAAACAAAAACACTAGTTTGGAAAGATATATGCACCCTATTTTACTGCAGCGTTATTTACAATAGCCAAGATATGGAAACAACCCAACTGTCCATCCATAGATCAATGAATAAAGAAGATGTGGTATTAAAAAATATATATGGTGTGTGTGTGTGTGTGTGTGTGTGTGTGTGTGTATCACTCAGCTATAAAAAAAAAGATTGAAATCTTGCCATTTTGCAACAACATGGGTGGACCTAGAGGGTATAATGCTAAGTGAAATACACCAGTCAGAGAATGACAAATAATTTCACTCATATGTGGAATTTGGAAAAAAAAAAAAAAAAAAGAGAGACAAACCACAACAAGACCCAGACTCTTAAATATGGAGAACAAACTGGTGATTGCCAGAGGGAATGTGGTGTGTGTGTGTGTGTGTGTGTGTGTGTGTGTGTGTGAAAGTGGTGAAGGGGATCAAGAGCACACTTACCATGATGAGCACTGGGTAATGTATAGAATTGTTGAATCACTACATTGTATACCTGGAACTAACACTATATGTTAATTATACTTTAAGTTTTAAAAAAGTCTTGTTATAAAGAAATGTCAGCTTAACTACACAGTGTACTTAGTAACATATTTGACTTACATTCTGTCATATGCTCTTCTTCTTGTTCCTGACATGTAACAAACATTTCACAGATTTGCACTTGTCTGTGGGCCACATTTTGAGGAGCACTGGTCTAGGAAACAATATAAAATGTCTTAGTAGTTGTCTGGACTTTAGTGTTGCTCTTGTAATATGGTTGAGACAGAGTTTTTTGACTTCATTTATTCCCCAAATCAGCTTAGAGTTCTTTCTTATTATTTTGGGCATAGTTTTTATTTTTATTTTTTATTTTTATTTTTTTTAAAGATTTTATTTATTTATTTATTTATTTGCAAGAGAGAGAGAGAGAGAGCGCACAGAGGGAGAGTGAGAAGGAGAAGCAGACTCTCCGCTGAGTGGAGAGCCCTATGTGGGGCTCGATCCCAGGACCTTGAGATCATGACCTGAGCCGAAAGCAGACACTTAACCGACTGAGCCACCCAGGAGCCCCTGGGCATAGTTTTTAATCTGAAATCAAGAAGGGTAGACCTCAGAGATGAGGAAAAGACAGAATCATTCAGGAAACATGCAAAGGATTAGATTCTGAAGTCAGGACAATCACATCTTCATACTCATAGAGTCCAGAGTAATGGAAGGATTTCATTGAGAATGCAAAGCATTTTTAATAAGAAGACATAAAAGTCACATTAATACCTCTGTTTCCCTCATTAAATTCAGTCCCCAATATGCCCTTTAATTTCTCCTTTCCCACTTCCTCTGCTACATGCAAGACTCTTATTTCTCCTATACAATCGTTCATAGCATCTTATATTTTTTTGCTCATGCTTTGTATAATCTATTTTATAAACATTTTTGACACATGTATTTTATATTAGGTTTCCCACAATTAAGAAATATCAGAAGTACTTGAGGATCTAATTGTTTGAAAGTTGTTTCCTCTAAGACTCACTTGATGACTTCCATAATTTTAGACTGTGAGCTTTCATTTGGCCAATCTTAGTCTAAGGGAGTCCTGCAACGCCTGGTTCTATAGAGATGTTTGTTTTCACTTCCATGAACTTAAGAGTTCTAATAATCTCAGTTAACTCATTATCTTATGTACCAATCACAGAGTAAAAGAACTAACCAGAGAGCAAAAGTTCAAATTCTAAACCTATCCAAAGGTAGAATTATGGTTTTAATTTATCAAGGGAATCCCTTTTCTCTCCAGAACACAGGCTGAGATAGGTACATTTCCCTGTCTTCTGCCACTTTTTCTTTGACTCTTCCCTTACCCTTTATATTAAAAAGTAACTTTTCAAGGATCCTGGCTTCAGTGGTGATTCAGTTCCAACTTGTGTGCATGATTGTGCATCCTTGTCTTTTATTTTCTTTGTAATCATTAAAATACAAGGACTAGTATTGGCAAAGGCTCTCAAAGGAGGGCTGTGGCTTTCGCTATGTTTTTCCAACATCTTCATTTTTTGATCCTAGGGATTTCCCTATTCTCTTGTACTTTCTTTCTTTTTAAAGATTTTATTTATTTATTTATTTATTTATTTATTTATTTATTTATTTATCACACACACACACACACAGGGAGGGAGCGAGCATGCAAGCAGTGGAATGGCAAAAATTAACAGAACAGGAAACAACAAATGTTGGCGAGGGTGTGGAGAAAGGGGATCCCTCTTACACTGTCGGTGGGAATGCAAGTTGGTACAGCTACTTTGGCAAACAGTGTGGAGGTCCCTCAAAAAGTTAAAAATAGAGCTACCCTGTGACCCAGCAATTGCACTACTTGGTATTTACCCAAAAGATACAAACGTAGTGATTCGAAGGAGCACCTGCACCCCAATGTGTATAGCACCAATGTCCACAATAGCTAAACAATGGAAAGAGCTGAGATGTCCATCAACAGATGAATGGGTAAAGAAGAGGTGGGGTGTGTGTGTGTGTGTGTGTGTGTGTGTATGTACATACATATAAATACACTTACACAATGGAATACTACTCAGCCATCAAAAAAAAGAAATCTTAACCATTTGCAATGATGTGGATAGAACTAGAGGGTATTATGCTAAGTGAAATAAGTCAGAGAAAGCCAATTGTCATATGATTTCACTCATATGTGGAATTTAAGAAACAAAACAGAGGATCATAGGGGAAGGGAGGGAAAAATAAAATAAGTTGAAATCAAAGAGGAAGAAAAACCATAAGAGACCTTTAACTATAGGAAACAAACTGAGGGTTGCTGGAAGGGAGGTGGGTGGGGGGATAGCATAACTGGGTGATGGGCATTAAGGAAGGCACTTGATGGAATGAGCACTGGGTGTTATATGCAACTGATGAATCACTGAACTCTACCTCTGAAACTAATAATACACTATATGTTCACTGATTGAATTTAAGTCAAATTTAAAAAATGAAATAGCTCTCCAAATGTTAAAAATAATAGCAAATAAATTAAGACAAATGGTCTAGTGATAACAATTTCATAACGACGTGAATTTGTGTGTATATAGATTGATAGGTTTAAGTGAACATTGCTGTAATGGTCTATTGAAACTCAATGTTAAAATGTTTACTGTCTGGTCTAGCAGACTCTGTCCCCAAAAAAGTATTCTTATATTTTTTCATAAAAAAATCAGACCTGAAAGATTATATAACTGCCTGGGTTTTCCTTGTTTTTTGTAATGGTAATGTGATAATCTAATATCAGAAATATCCATCTGAAAAGTCTATACTTTGAGATGTGTTCAGTGGATCCCTTTGTAGAAAAAAATATTTAAATTTGTTTCTTCTCCAAATTGAAAATATTTACATTTATCTGGTTCTTTAGAACTTTTGAGGACTGATTTGTTATTCAGAGTAAAACACTTAGATATAAATAAATAGACTGACTAATCTTCTATTTTACTGTTCTATGTAGTCAAAATGGACCAATTGGTTATTTTTCAGTAATTTTTGTGCTTATATTTCATCAAAAATGTCAAAATAATGAATACATCCAATAAGTGGTAAATTCTTCAAATTTAGATACAGAGTACAATATTTTTTATTTAAAAGGCATTAATAAATAATTCGGCATAGAGCTAGTATTTTAACAGAACATCTTGATCTATTACCAGTCAGGCAGAATGATATTATTAAATGAATTTGTTTTTAAGAGGCACCCCCCACAGAATTACATGTAAATTATGAATAAATCACTAATCTGAAGAACATGTTAAAACCTTAATCTAATTATAATTGCACTAAAATTTCTCAACTTTCTATTCTTATAGCCCACATCCATTGTTATAAACATGTAAAAAGAGAAATATTAGCTAACTGTTTTTTTACATACTTTAAAGTGTCCAGATGTCTTCATTTGCAAACTATTGGGAAATCTTCATGGGTATGAAAAGTGACACTAAACATAAATCCTCATATCTTTAATTATAAAAAATTAAACTATAATATAGCATATGTAATCAATATCTTTTAAAAATAATATGAACCTTATTCCAGTCTGAGAAATTTGATCTTTGGTGACTAGTACGAAAATACTTTAAAAAAGCAAGAGTTCAGGAAAAAAAACCCTTTATTTTGAAATAAGCATAGATCTGTTACCTATCTTGCATTGATTTTTAAAATTATGCAATTGACTCCTATATCTCTTGTATCAGTACATTTTAAAAGAGGGAAATGGGGATATATTTATCATCCAGCTATCTGGTAGACTGCTGTGAAGATTAATAGGGTACTATTTACACTGTAATGACAACCATTTTATCTAAATGAAAGTAGCCTAAATTCTACTTCCCTCAGAGCTGGGTGGTAAACAGCATTTTTCCTTATGAAGTGTGTAACTTTTTTTTTCTCTTAGATCCTAAGAAAAGGGAGACAATAATTTTGTAAGAGAGAGAGAAAAAAGTAAAATCTGTGACTAGTATCGACCATATGACTAAAACACGTTATGACCAATTAGGAAATTAATAGCTAATGTTTGAGCTCTCTAATGTATCAGACATTATTATACATGATACGTACTAGCCAACTTAGTGGTCTCAAATACCTTATGAATAGATAATACTATTATTCCCATTTTACAGATAAGGAAACCAAATAACAGGTTAAATAACGTGTCCAAATTCACAAAGCTGATAGCTATGGAACTAAGATTCAGTTCCAGATAGTCTTGCCCCAGAGTCATGCTCTCAACTATGATGCTCAGTTGCTTTTATAACAAATACTATTTTTATCAAAGTAACTATGTACTGATGACTGCATATCTGTCTTTCTAGTCCTGACTTCCTAAAGTGATTTATTAGTTCAATCAACATGCTTACCTGTTATATAGCAATAACAATTTTAATCAGAAGTGATTAAATCAGGACCCCTTACTTGAGGCTGATATATAATGAAGGAGGCAGACAGGTAAATATTAGCATAAAATGTGATGAATTTTAATAGATGTATGCATGAAGGACTGAGAGGGCACCCTTTCTAGGGGAAGGCTGAGATAATCCAGCAGCATGTGCAAATACACAGTACTGAAAGAGCAGGGCTTCTTTAGAGAAGCCCAAGCTCAGAAGGGATGGGGTATAAAGAGCAAAGGCAGACTGAGGAGAGAGAAGAATGGAAAGGAGGTAGAGCATAAACCAGAAAGTATACTGTGTCCAATTGTCTATTTGATATTTTTCACTTTGAAAACAACATGTTTAAAACAGAGCTCATTTTCTTCTGATAAAATGTGGTCCTTTTGTAGCGGTTCTCATTTTGGTTAATAATGCTCTCCACTACCCAACTGACCATGGGAAAAATATTTGAGCTATCTTCATTGCTTCTTCTCATTTTATACCAACAAGCTTCCAAGTTCTATGGATTCTACATCCTGAATATCCAGTCTCCATTCATCTCTCAGTCTAGGCTGCTACCTCTTTAGTTCATTACTTCTTCTGTTTTTAGCATCTTTTGAGGCAATCCCCTATGCTCGCTCGCCCTCCAGTGCACTCTATGTATACAGAAGGCAATCATTTTGAAATGCCAACCCAGTCATGTCATTACTCTGCTCTAATCTTCAACAGCTCCCTACTACCCTCAGGAAAAATCTCCAAATTCTTAGCACACTCAGCTCTCTACCTTCTGCGACAATGTCTTTCCAGTCGTTTCTTTACTACCTAATGCAGGCACACTGGGATCCAGCTTCCCTGAGCTACTTAACAGTTACTCTAATGCAGAGGTGGACTAGTTCATGGTTACACTTGTGGCCTACCTGCTCAGTCTGACTTGATTTCAAATCCTGGCAATTCAATTGTTAGCTATGCAGTTTTAAGAAAGTTATTTAACTTCTTTCAGCTACAAAAGAAAAAATATACAGAATTTTTGTAAGGAGCAAATTAGCTCATGTACTTTGCAAATTTCTGGCATTTATTTAGTATTTAATAACTATTAACTTTGTGTCTTTTTTCTCCTTGGTACCTGCAGATATGCTGTTCTGTCTTCTTGGAATACCCTCTTTCTACCCAAGGGCTTGCCTGACAACTTTTTCCTCACGCTTCAATATTATTTGACGTGCTAAGGTACTCCAATAGCAAATAGCTGAACTGTCGCCTCTCCCAGGGGATCTTGCCTGGAGTCCTGAAGGAGGATCTGGGGAATCTTTTTAAATCTCCCCATAGTGTCTATCTCTTACAGTAGTTACCACAAGAATGTAATGATTCATTTGCCTGCTTCTGAGCCCTGGAAAAGGGACACTCTTTGTACTTGCTGTGCTCTGGAAATAAGTGTACTATAAATTCTTATTGACTGAATATTATCAACCAGCTCAGGTGGATGTTTTGTTGGCTTGACTGTTGCCATCTTACCAATTTCTGCTATTTTCTCAAGATAATTTTAAGACTAACAAAACTCAGAGATCTTTGCACGTTTATTTATTCATTTATTAAATATTCATTGGGCTTCTGTGCTAGAGCACTTTGCTAGGTTCAGAGATAAAAGCAACAACAACATCAAAACAAATATTTGGCTCATACTATTGATATTTGAAGCCAAGATTTGATGTGTTAATAACCCCTGAGCCTGAAATAATGCTATAACTTGGTTAACAAACCATCCAGTTAAGAACTGATTTATCGATCTTTTTAAAATCTATCAATCTTGCAGACCCCTGCACAACCACTACCCTTTATTTACATGTACATATGCTTGATATACACATAGAATTACTAAAAGACCTAGTTTACCAAAATAACACAGTAAGTAGCTTTTGCATGGCTTTGTATATCAGTTGGGCCAAATTTAGCAGACAATTTTTGACATTGGAAATACTTGTAAGTCTGCATATGCATCCACAGGTTGCAACAGGACATCTCAGGTATAGTTGTATAGATATGAGCATACAGTATACAGGTGAGATGCTTAGGCCCAGGTCCTAGATTTGATTTTGAGCAAAACACTTAGCTCCTTTCTCCCTTACTCTTCTCAACTGGAAAAAGAGAAAACTGAACTATTTGATCTCTTAGATATCTCTACAATTCTCCACAGTCTATGGGTGCCAGACCCATAACTTTATGCCCCTTCCACTTGTCACTGAAATCTTCCGGTGACCTTACCTCAGGGCTCTTTCTCTCGACTTCTCTAGGCACCTGATGTTAGTGTGTCCTTTTCGAAATGTGCCTGCTTTGATTTGATTTCCATGGCACTGGACACATCCTTTTCACACCTTTCTAATTTATCCTCATTTATTTCCCTGGACTGTCCTGCTTTTTTCTATCTTCTAGATATCCCTTAAAGTTCTTTCTTCAAGCTGCTTCCCTTTTCAGTTTTTCCCTTGCTGAGTCAACTTATTCCTACTGCTTTAACTGTCACCTCGATGTGGATGACTCCCAAAATCTAAATCGGAAACAGTCTCTCTGGCATACTCAATTCCGCATTTCAGCTGCTTATTTGGTATCACCATCTGGCTCTCCTGGGTTCACCTTAAATTCAGTGTCTAAAACTGAATCAGCATTATCTCCAGGGTATACATCTTTCTCTGAACTTAATGTTAATTGTATTAGCATCTTTTGGTTCCTGAAATTCTGAATCTAGTACAGGAGTCACCTCGGTTACATGCAAGTCCTGCAGCATGTACCTACATCCAGCATCCTACCCTACCCCTTCTTTTCCATTTCCCTGCCTCTTTAATGCAGTTCTCTCACCAAGACTACAGAAAATCCCTGCCCACCTCTTCTTCCTGCTTACTGCTACCCTCAACTTTGTTCTCTCCCTAGAATTTGGTGTACTCATAGTTTAGATAAGGCTCCTTCTCCTCAGCTAGCTTTGGCCATAGGGACCCACACATGCCCAACAACCACCCTCCCATCCCATGTCCCTAGCCATAGTCCTCAAACCATGGGAGTAAAGACAACACAAATCATCCTAAAGTATAGATAACTTAATGACTAGAACATGAAGTACAGATGCTGAAAGTAATTAACAAGTTATTTAAGATATGGTCCTCTTATAGAAAATTCCCTATTCATTCTAGGGATTCAAGAAATACATCTCAAATCAATTGTAATCAAATCAAATGCATTCTAGCCACTTAAAATGTTAAGAAGAATGGGACTACTGGTGGTGCAGTTGCTTGGTTGTCCAATTCTTGGTTCCCGCTGGGGTCGTGATCTCAGTGCTGTAGGATTGAGCCCCACATGGGGCTCTGTGCTCAGTGTGCTGTCTGCTCAGTTTTTCTCTCCCTCTGCCCCTCTTGCTCATGCGCTCTCTCTCTCTCTCTCTCTCTCTCTCAAATAAATAAATCTTAAAAAAAAAATGTTAAGGGAAAGAAAAGCAGTAGACCTGAAACCAGAAGATGTCTTCTATTTTCCTTTCGACATCATGGTCTGCTCTGTGAATTTGGGTCAATTTTCTGAGTGGGTCTGTGGTTGCATTATTTCACATTCATATAATATGGAAATAATGCCTGTCCTGATTACTTCTCAGAGTTATTGAGAGGCTCTAATTAGATGTAAAAAGATCATCAGAGACTCCCAAACTAATCATCCAAATTGCCTGGGAGAGTTTCTTGAGGCCCTGTCCCCAGAAATCTCATCTTTAGAAGCTGACCAGTTGATCTGCCATTTGGAAACCTTATTATGCAAAATTTTGACAGTATTGTAATATAACTTCTGGAGTCTAACATTTGTCTTCCTACATCTTGGGCCATCATAATTTCTGAGTTCAATAGCATTGAGATCATTTTTGGACAGTTTTTAGTTCTAAACTTTATATATGTATTCATTCTGAGTTAAAGCTCAAAAACTCTTGATAATGACAAGTTTTGTCCTTTAGCAGAAAGGAAACTCTTCCTTCTGGCAGAGGGATGATAAATGGATTTGGTCATTTCAGATGATTAGAGAATTTTACAGTCTAAATTGACAACATAAATCCACTCTTACATAGAATAGATGAAGCTAAATTCTCTAAAGTTATGGGTACTTCAGAAAACCCAGAAACCTAGATATTTTAGAGTTAATAAACTGTTGAATGAAAAAATGCTTCTCACTTGAATGCTTCTTTGTGGTTTTGATATCCTCTTTCCAAGAACTATAAGGTTTTTACTTCCTAAGCATTCACCCTAACATAATCTATTTTTCCAGAAGCAGTACATAATTTTATCTGTCACATAATTGTTTCTGGACCTTTGATAAACAATAATTTTTTATGGCAGTGGCTTAAATGTAAGAATGAGCTGTTAGAATAGAAACCAAGCATATAACCAGAAATTACTTTGTAGTTCTTTGTACAGTTCAATCTAACACAAAAGAGAGGTTAAGCAGGAAAGAAGTCTAATAGTATCATTCTTTGATTTATGAACATTATTCCATAGTATTTGGCAAAGCATTCATCACATTGTGGTGACATTTAAAAAAGATATTGTTTAGAAATCACAGTTGACTCTGGATAATGCAGGGGTTAAGGGTGCTGACTCCCATGCAGTCAAAAATCCATGTATAACTTTTGACTCTCCAAAAATTTATTAATAGCCTACTGCTGACTGGAAGGCTTACAGATAACACAAACAGCTGATTAACATATATTTTGCATGCAATATATATTACATACTGTATTTTTACAGTAAAGTAAGCTAGAGAAAAGAAAACATTATTAAATCATAAGGAAGAGGAAATATAGTTTCAGTACTACACTGTTTATGGAAAAAAATTGCATATAATAAGTGGATCCACACAGTTCAAACCCAAGTTGTTCAAGGGCCAACTGTACCTTGATTGATTCTGACTCTACCATTTCCGTTGTAAAAGAAAGGAAACTAGAGTTGTTTAAATGCCAATTTGTTCCATGTGCTTCACTTCCCCATTGCTTTGAACGTATTCCAAGTTGTAGCACACCCATGCATTTATGATCAGGCCTTAAATAGCTTCCATATTATTGATCAAAGGCCCCTTGTGTTTTAATTATGTGCGTGAATTTCAATTTCCTTATGTAGAGTTAGCATAATAGATAATCATAAAGCCTTGGGCTCAGGCAAAATTGGGATCAAACACTGTCCCTATCACTTTGGTTAATTGCTCAGTTCTGTAGGACTCAGCTGCTCACGGTGTGTCTCTGGATCAGCAACACCTGCATCGTCTGGGAGTTCGTGAGAAATGCAGACTCTCATTCCCGCCCAGAACTGTAGAGTTAGAATCTACACTTAAAAAAAGATTCTCCATTAAAATTGAGACTCATTCCTCTAAGCCACAATTCTTTCATCTATAAAAATAGGGTAAAATAGAATCCTTCTTGTCAGGATTAAGTGGGAGTAATGATTATAACAGGTTTGGCATAGTGCATGACATATTGTAAGCCTATAAATTAGTATTTCTTATTAATTTTAAAAGCACTTTTTGAGATTTTCCATTTAAAAGGACATTATTCCATTTTAAGGGAAATGACATTTAAAGAAGTTTAGTAATTTCTTTGTGATCACAAAGTAGTAAATAAAGCCACCAGGATTTAAATCTCCATAGCAGGGTCACACAATTATATACTATACTCAGATGGGCATCATAAACGTAATTTCTTTATTTGCTATAACTGCTATGATATTCTTCATAGTGGGAGGGAAGTAGAGGGACAAAACTGTAACACTTGTGAATTCATAACAATCACTTCTTGCTTGGATAAGATCTTGTGGCAATACAGTCTTCTCTCCCCTGTTTCCTGCTAAGATGATACCTGGTCATTACAGGTAAAAGAGAAAGGACCCCAGACATTGATGGGTCAGGTCTGGTTCCTTGAGCTAAGACCAGCCTCATCCGGCCTTTAGAGAAAGGGACTGTCACTGCTGAGTCTGACTCTTTTTCTGATTGCCTAATCCCTGTACACAGAAACTTCTTATCCAGACCCACACTCGTTAGGTGCTTTGAATATCCTCAGTGGAGAATTTTTATTTATTTTTATTTTTTTATTTTTTGGTTCTGCTGCATTCCACACACAATTTTTGGGAAGGAGGAACAAGGCTTTGGACTCATCTATTTGGTTCCCTTACTCCATAATGGTGGCTTTATCCCTCCCATGTCATGTTGGCTGTGTTGCTGAGCTTCAAACATGGAACACCTTTTAGGGTTCTTGACCAGCAACTGAAAAAGCCCCTCTCATCACTTCTTGAGCAGAGCAGCTGTGTGGACAGTGTTACAGTATAGGGTGCCCCTGGTTCTAGAGAGTCTAACACTCTCTCCTCTCAAACAGCCTATGCTTCTCTCGTACAACCAAGTGAGGAATTGTTTCCACATATCCCTGAGTTCCGTAGCTCCTTAACTTTGCTCATACTGTTTCCTTTGCCTCGTCTACCTAATCCACCCTGACCCCCATCTCCACATGTCCAAATGAAACTTATTCCTTGATACTTAGCTCAAATGTCAAGTCATTGATGCTTCCATCTGTAATATCCTTTCCTCTTTGAGTTCAAACTTCTTTTCCTAATCACATGCTAACCTGCATCTTGCCCCTCCATTAGAAGCAAAAATGGAAGTTTCATGAGTTTCAAGAGCAGTGTTTTATGTATTTAAGTCCTACTCATATCTCCCTGCCCCTCCAAAGTACTAGCACATGATTTTACCCAGTGGTAAAGAGCCAACAAATATTGAGTGAAATAGACTTCTTTCTAGAAAAAAAAGGTAATAGGGTAATTTGGAAGGCAAGGTAGACGGTTTGCTTTGCTGGGATAAGTAGGATAACTATATAGATTTTAACTGAGAGTTAAATCATAGGCCATTACCACTTGAAAAACATTAGTTGAATCCCTTTATACTATATATGAAAAGCTGAAATGCATGAAGAAGTAAGATGGCAAAACTGAACCAGATTCTAGGACTCCTGATTTTCCATTCTGGTATTTTATCCAATTAAGTAACATTTTATTTTTTCTAATTTTACAAACATTATTATAGAATAATTAGTAAAAATTCTGGAAAAAACAATCATACCACCATGGCATATACACTGTTTTGTTATTCAGATACTCATTCAGACGTTACTTGGAAGAACTCATATTTTGTAAAGATGAGATTCTAATTTACCTAAATACCCTATTTATTTCACTTAATATTTTCTAATTTTTTCTCTATGTTAGTACATTGTCATAATTAAAACTTTTCGTGTTCCTATAAATTTCATTGAGTTTGTATACCAGATTGCCTCTGGTTTTCAACCTTTTAATTAATAAAAATGAACAATTTTCTGCCTGAAGCATTTATTCCTTTTGAATTATTTCTGATCGATATATTTCCAGGAATTTGTTTACTAAGTCAGTTTATGAACAATTTTGTTGGTATTTATACATAATCAAATTGTTTTTCAAAAGGACTATGTTAATTATGCTACCTTCATAACAACATGACACATATTATTATATTTAAATGGGAAAATAGAGCTTGAGTGTTACCTTAATGTGCATTTTTCTGATTATTAACAATATTCATTTCTTTATTCTTTGTAAATCTAATCATGTGAATTTTTATCTATGTCCTTTGTCTTTAGGTTTTTCTTAATACAAATATAAGCCTTTGTTATCTTCAATGGAAATATTTTTAGTCCGTCTGGTGGCGTTTTGTTTGTTTGTTTTGCCACCAAAAAAGTACTAGGTAGAAACAACGAAGTCAGAAAATACTGGATCAGAAATAATTACAATTATGGTTATGTTCTCCCCCCCCCTTCCCTCATTTTACCTTCCCACTAGTCACGTGGTTCATTTCTGCTCCTTTCTGGGGTCCAGCTTCTCTTTCTCTTTCCTGATGTGCCTTCTTGGTCCTGTTCTCCCAAAGCTACCATATGGTTAACATGTTTGACCCTTCCTTCTCTACCACAACAGATCAGTTTATTATCATACTGTGTAAGGCAATGTTTCCAAAGGTGAGCTACAAGGTGGGATCTGCTTGGTGGAATACATGACCATTTTAAGTGCCATGTGGACAAACTATTTTAAAATTTAATTCTTCTCTTGTATCATGTATTAATATGCATCTTCTACTTTCATCAAGTTACACTGATTTCATACTTAGGTGAGGATTATACTAAATAATATGTAAGGATACGTAAAGATGTATATGTTTCTTTTAAAGATGAACTTTGATTTCTCTCACATGTGAAAAAAAAAAAGAAGTAGGTAAACACTGGAAAAGTTTTCCAGAGCAGCAAAGGACTTAAGCTTCTTTTGTCCTGCTTCCCTGCCACCCTCGGCATGTGGTTTCTGTCTCATGGTGCCAGGTGGTGTCTTGGGTTCCACCACATTGAAGTTAGCAGTGAAAAGAATGGATGGGAATGCTATTAACTGATTTGGGAAACAACATTTTAGGAAGAAGACCGTGACTCTAATTTTAGACATGTCAAATTAGAGGTTGACTCAAGTAAGAGGCTGGAACTCTGAGGAGTTATAGAGATATAAATGTTTGGATCTCCTGAATGTGTGTGGTAAGAGAGGGCACTGGTGTGGATAAGAATGCCTAGTAGTTTAGTCCAGAATAAGAAGAGGAATGAGCCTATCGCTGAGCCTCAAGGTAGTGTGTATATTAAATGGCTGTGTAGGAAGCAAGGAGCCCAAAATGATACGAAAAGTCATTAGGTGGATATGCAGGGTAAACAAAAAAAGAGAGAAGTATTATAAAATAGGAGCCTAGAGAAGAAACTGTTTCATAAGGAAGCCAAACAGTCAAAGACCAAGTAAAAATACTGCCTGAAAAAAATCCAGTGTGTTTATCAGCATGGAGCATATTGATGATGTTTGCAAGGCTGTTGCAGAGATGGGACATTTAGAATGAGACAGAAGCTTGGTTGGATCAGGATGATGAGTGAGCAGGAAGTGAAAACATGCACACAGTAGAACTGGACTGTAGCTTACAGCATGGCTGTGCCTGGGAAGGACTGACATGGGCGTGCGTAGTTAAAAGCCAGTGGGAATAATTCATTTGACAGGAAAGAGAGACTTATACGAGAGAGAGTATGAGAATCTTGAAAATGTGGGAGAAGGTAGGGAGTAAAGCTTACAGTTGTAGAGATAAGCATTAGCTAGCAGGAAGACCAGCTTTTCTACTGGAACTGGGTAAGGTAGAGCAGAATAAATGGTTAAAGCCAGGGTGTGTAGGCTTTAGGGGGAAGCAGTAAGAGAAAAGCATATTTCAGGTCCCTCCTTGTATATAATTTTCTCCTGCTTACGGACATGGTCTAACATTTCCAATGGGATTTGGGGGGTGGAATCAGAACGGCAGTTCACACTGTTATTTTATAAGATATAGCAAGTGACTCATAATTTAATGACTATTGCATGGCAAGTTTTGTATTTCTTTTAATTTGTAACAGAATTCTCACAAACTAGACATTACCTCACTGTCTCATCAAAAGCAATGCTATTATTCCCATTTATTTTGATGATCTATTTTTCCAGTCGAAGTAGGAAGAGAGATTATATGGAGTGATGGTCCACGTTTTTTTTCCCCCCAAGTAGGCTCCATGTCCAGTGTGGAGCCCATTGTGGGGCTTGAACTCACAACCCTGAGATCAAGACCTGAGCTGAGATCAAGAGCTGGTCGCCTGACTGAGCCACCCAGTTGTCCCCCACATTCTTTTTTGCACTTTGATTTGAGAAGCTCAGTTTAAATACAGAATGCTTCCTCTTTTTACCTTTATTTTCCTGAACTAATTCTTCTAAGTCTTGCTTCCAGTTAGTTACTGTTGAATGCCTTTTTTCCCCTATGACTTTCTATGCCAAGGGGTAGATAAACTTCACAGAGTGGGAATGGCATCTCTCCCTTGAACTTGGTCAAGTCTTGGGAGAGATACCCCTTTTTGCATCCTCAACATGGTCATAATCCTGGTTTGAACACACCCAGGTCTATAGCCTTAATCTATAGCCTTAATCCGGGACCAAGCAATCCTATTTGAAAAGGTCACTTCGAGCAGCTTTTTCCTGTATCCCACATCTGTCAGTGATTCCGGCAGAGACATTTAATAGTGAGAGAACTGAATTTGGCTTCTGAAGTCAGCTTTGTCATTTGAAAACTGCCTCTGTGGTTTTGGACAAGCCACTGGCCCTCGGTGCCTCTGTGTGGACTGGGAATAATTATAACTACCAACTGCTTAACAAGCCTACTGCTGTGAGGATCAGACCTGATAGCATGTGCAAGGGCTTTACCCACACTTGATCCTACCTGTGTTACTATCTTAAAGTACCTTTAAATATTCCTTTCTCAGTAATTGTAGAAACCTCTAAATTAATGCATTAAGTTTTAGGCATGATCTATAAAAATTTCCAATGAAGCAGATTTTCTAGTCACAATCACTGAGCATTTATGCCAGCTCTCTCCTTTCATCTTCTAATTATGATGTGCATTCACATTTCCAGAATTTCAGAGAGATTTTCTTGCAACCTAAAAGGCCTTCCCAAGGACTCACAGATGTGATGAGAACCTTACAATAGCGGCTAACGTTAATTGAATGCTTAATATGTCCCAGGACCCATTCCAGGCATTTTGCACATACACATTCATTTACTTCTCGGATTCCCCAGTTATTATCATCATGTCTATTTCATGAAAGAGGCAGCTGAGGCACCGAGAGGTTAAATCACTTGCCCAAGGTGTGGAGGGGCAAACAACCACGCAATAACCAGTCACAGGGATGCTTCCTTTTCTTTGCTGCGCGCAGAATCTGAATTTCCCCAGACGGGATCCGGAGGGCCCTTAGTGGGCTGAGAATAGCTTCTCCGGAATTCCAGCGGCTGGTGCCCCCTGGAGAGTGACGTTTCATCTGAAGGGGGCAAAGAGGCGGTGAGGGAGCGCAGAGCACAGGCGCCCAGCCTGGGGCAGGGACCTGCTGGGGCTGAGCCGCTCCGCTGGGGCAGCGGCAGGTGGTTGGAGCCGGGCGGCGGCCGGCTGCGGACGGACCTGTTGCTGAAGCCTGGTGAGGGCTCCTGGCTGACGCTGCCGGGACTCTGCGTAGAGCGCAGGTAAGGGCGCGGCGACTGGTCTGCAGTCCCCAGGGCTTCCACTGGCTCGGAGGATTCGTGTTAGCGACTGGGGACTGTCAGCTTGGATTTTGCACCTTTTTTTCACCTTTACTCTTTCGACTTTTCCTCAATCCCTCTCTAGTTCCTCGGCACCCTCTGTGGGACCGCAATCCAGGAAGGTGTCACTCTGGTCACCAGCCCAAGTTTTGGGGGTCTTCCTTACCCGGGCTCGCCAGGCCATGAATGCCTATTCCCAGGCCGACAGCGCTAGGACGGGGCAAGGGCCGAGCGGCGCTTTCTTAACCATTAAGTTCAAAAACCCTCTCTACGGCTGTATTGATACAACTTTGTTAGATCTCCTTAGAAAGTGTGTGTGGTGCTAGCGAGACTTTTCTAAACTGTTCCCTTCGTCTGCGGTGATTCCAAGCAATGATCTTTGTGTCTGTGGCTGCACCTTGTGCGTTTGCACTTGTCACCAAGGCTAAAATGCAGCTTCTTACACTGGTACCAGACACCGCAGAGCCCTCAGGGGAGGCACTGGAAGGGATTTTTAGCTCTTCTCTGGGCTGAGATAGGGTTTCCAGGCGATACCGGTTTGGTCTTTCTTCTGCCAAACCACCAGGCGTTTTCAGGCAACAGTGCAGCCCTCAGTCAAAGTTAGGGTCTGGTGTGGGAGAAGAGGAAAGTTATCTGCTCTGCGCTGTCGTTTTCGTTAAAAACAGAACCAGAAGGAATGAAGATGCATTTGTTTATCCCCCCATTTCCGCTCAGCTAGGCTGTAGATATTTACAAGATTTATTTATTTTAAAGACTCCTATATAATATGATGAAATTATAAGATGCTGGGTTTTTTTTCTGATTTAAGTATTCAAGGGTGTTCCAATCATGTGTCTAAATTTCTCTTTCCATTATATAATTTTTGATTCGATTGATAACAACTAATGAGGCAGAAGATGAGCCAACTGTGATTTTTAAACTCTGAATATACTTATTTTTAGCTAGAATCCTAATTAAACCAAAAGGGCTTCTGTAAAATTTTCTTAATAATGGTATTTTAAGTTACAGTTGAATTTGTGAAATTGCTATGAAATACCCAAAGACAGAACCATTATCATGAACAGAAAGTTGAGTGGCAATTGTGTGCAGAGTTCAATATAAAGTCTTTAATCTGTTAAAAGTAATCATTTAAGGAAACAGCGTCACTGTCCACTGCACTGTCTCTAAAGGTGCTAAAGTATTAAAGGTATTAATAAGAGTGGATAGTGTTGTAATAATCTAAAATGTGCTTTCATTATTGCTTGATAATGACACATTACTCATATATCATTATCCTGTGCTTTTTATCAACATAATAAGTTTTTCTAAAATCCATTTAACCCAGTAAGATCTTTCTAGCAGCCATTTTTTTTCTTGATAGTTATAAGCATCTTCAAGAGAGCTTGAATCTCAAGGTTATTTTTTCTTCATTTACCTATCGATCTATCATCTTGTCTGGCACTTTCATTCTTGAAGATTTTACAAATATATTACAAATTATTTAAAAGTATATATTAGAAATTTGTTGTTTTATTTTTGATGCTTTTACCTCATAGCTCCTGTGAATCACGCTGCTCACCGGTATTCTCTTTCACAGATGTCAAAGGCTACAGAATGTATAGATGTAAATTCACTGTTATCAGTGAATGATTTATCCCTGGAAAATTAGTTCATTCATTGTTCTTGGCAGTTACGTTGTGCTTTTTTTATGAGAATCCCATGTAAAAACTTATCCCTCTGTAATAAGCTTTCATGAACTTTTTCACTGTATTGTATTAAAATTAATTTCTAATTGTAGTCGGAGACACAAGATGAGAATTGTGTTCTTCAAAGTTTCTTACACTTAAAAATAGTCATTTTGTAAAATACTATCTCCTTATTATGAACAGGGGGAACTGACTGTAGGTGAACACTTTAAAACTGTCATATATATTCAAAGAAAGTAAGATTAATATAACCGCACATTTCTAAAAGACATCTATATGCTATAATCTTAACGAGTTGTTTTCTTAACCACATGAATTTTATGCTTACCACTAACCCAATGTTGACAGCTGATATTTTTCTTTCTCTTTTCCTTTAGTTTCAAGTTCTAGCTCTGTGGGATAAACTGGTTCTTAAAAGAATTTTCCAGTTGCCTTGCAACTGGACATGAAGGGTCTAGAGAGTCCTTCTACGGAACCAGAGGCAGATGTAAACACACTGCCCCAGCAATGAGTTGGAATGGTCGCCATGGCAGACAGCTGTTAAGAATGGCTCCCGTGTCCTTCCTGTGCCTTGTGTGATTTTGAAATATAAAACTTCTAAAAGTGAAGAGATCCGTTGCTCTTCCCAGACAGGCTTCTAAATGGCTCTCTGCTTGAGGCAAATCATTTAACTCTGAGTCAGATTTCTCAAATGTGAAAGGATGAGTTAGAATACGATCTCCAAAAATTTTTCACCCCTCTTGGTTTCCCTGTTTCTGTAGTAAGTGGGCAAAGGATCCAGGGTGAGAAGGCTCAGATATCGTTATTTTGCCACTTGAGAGCAGCTACTTGAAATTCTAAGAACTTGATGCCTCCTGTGCAAAATGGGCTATTAAAAGAAGTGAATAGGATGGTATCTATGATTGTTGCATGTACCTTACGGCACACAGGAGATGCGGAGTGTTTGTTTTTTTGTTTAAGGTACCCGTCTCTAACAAATCTTAAGATTTTTCTGGCTCTGGCAGGGGAGGTGATGAGCTAAGGGCAGAGAAGTCCCTCCTTACATAGTCAGGTGGTCTTACCATTATGGCTCCTATGGTAGCAGCAGAGAGAGGTGATGGAAGGTGAGAACCTCAAGCATGTTATGAATGCCTCTTTGATGTCCCTCCCCCAAACACACACAAAGTGAATCAGGACAGCACGAAATTTGTTGCAATGCCAGACAAGACTGAGAAGACATGCCCTGTTCTAGTTCTCTTGTCAAACCAGGTTCAATTCTCTGTTACAAGTAAGCACACCTGGCATGTTACATCAGAGCATCCGAACAACAGTACAGCCCAAATCACACCATGCCAATAAGATGAAGAAAAAAACCCCCGCACGAACAAAATAACCCCTAAAGTGCCAAGAAACTGGTTCTTTCTTAACTTTGTTGCCACTGAAAATGTAATGTTTACAAATATTACCAAAGCACCTTTCTTATTTTCTTCTTGGGCTCTTAAAGGGGTCTCATTTAAGTGCTTGTGTGGAATCTGGGTTCTACTGTAGCAAGAGCAGACTAACACACCCACCACAAGAACTGAATGCACCTTTTCCACTCCCTCACAGAAACCGCAGCTGGCCTGCGTGCTCAAGCCTCCAGAGGTCTACCACGCACTTTAGAATATTACAGCTCCGGTAGCATTCCCACAAAATTTAAAAGATAAGCAATTTTCCATAGCCAAATAAGATAGTAATAGCTAACCTTGAGTGAGCTGTAACTATAATATGAGATAATCTGCATTAACTCATTTAATTTTTATGATTTTAGAAATTAAGTATAATTATAAGTCCCATTTTGTTGATAAGGAAACTGAGGCTCAGAAATCGTTTGCCCAAAGTAAACATGATAACAAGGCTGAGAAATCAGGATAATGAACTCACACAGATTTTAGGTCCACATGCTTAAAATCTATACTTCAGGCCCCCAAAGCATACAATAATAGCAATTTAAATTACTGATTTCTGCATATACCAACCTTTTCCAAACAAAAGCAGCATACCTAGGAATAAATAAATACTACAATTTGACAAACATTCTCACAGGTGGAAGAAGCCTTAGTCATTTGTGAAACTTTTTAAGATTTTATTTATTTGAGAGAGAAAGAGAGAGAGAGAAAGCATGAGCATGGCGAGGGGGAGAGGGAGAAGCAGACTCCCTGGCTGAGCAGGGAGCCTGATGTGGGACTTGAAGCCAGGACCCTGGGATTATGACTTGAGCCAAAGGCAGATGCTTAACCAACTGAGTCACCCAGGTGCCCATGAAACTCTTTCAAATGCCCGCGCCTGGGTCCCACCATGGGAGACCAGTGGTTCTGGGGTCGAGTCTGAGTGTACATGAATTTTTTCATGATTCTGAGTGAAAATATTCCTCATGATTTCTCAGAGTGAAAAAATTGGTCCTAACCCACATTGCTGTTTGCAGCCATAGACAGAAGAAACTTAATTATCACCTAGGAAAGAAAATGTGACAAGAGGATACACATTTCTTTAATCTCTCTGGATCTCCAGTTGAATCAAAGTTATCTTATTAGCATTGGTCACTTACAAACATAAAACTCAAGAAGAGAAAATTTTAAATCAAGAGCTTGTTCATGACTTTATGATTCCCATAACCTAGGGGGGAGGGACTGGATCTGTCACATACACAACTGCTTCCTCTCTCAGAGACTGTCATCTCAAACACCCTTGTCTTTTTGCAAAATTTAGACATTTAGAGAGGTTTCTCCTATAGTACCCAGGATTTCACTGAATTTCCCTTCTTTCCCGTAAGGTAGGGTAATCTCTTTTAAAGTCTTTATTTAAAAGTTTTAATTTAGTTAAAAGTACCTGTTTAAGTTTCTAAATATTCCTTTCCATTTTATTTCCTGTCCCTAAATTCTTGGCACGCTGGTACTGAAGTGAATGTGGGCTTTCTCTAGGAACTTAGCTTCTGATCCTTCTTATAAGCAGCATATATCGAATTGGTCATGGGTACCCTCTCAGCAGTCTGTAGCCTTGCATCTCCCTTGGCCCCTTCCTCGTAATCTCCTGGTCTAGCTATGTCAGATGACTTCTGACCTGTAGTGCACTGTATGCTCCTTAAAGCTAGTGGTCCTGGGGGCTCACGGAAGACCAACCTGGGCTTGCTTTTCTTGATATTTTGATTCTCCAGATTTTAGCAACTTCTAATTCATGTTTTCCAACAAAAGTGGGTCCCTGAAAGTTCTACAGCAAAGCCTTCCAGTTATCTCTGACTTCATCCTCAGTTCTCAGCCCTCTTGTCTTCATTTGGTCCCCTCCAGCCTGGAATATACCAGGCTTAGTTGTACTTACAGCTTTTGCACGCACTGTTCTCCCCGCCTGGGAATGTTCCTGTGAGAGCTGCATAGGGAGGGATTCCTTTCGCCCAGTTAGTCTCAGATCGGCTGTGCCTCCCCACACCATTCGTCATCACAGTACCGTCTGATTTGTCCCAGAGACCATGTGCTCTTGGAAACTACCTCCATTGACTTGTTTACTTGTTTGTAATCGTACTCTCCAGAAGGAGAACCTAAGCTCTATGTAATGAACTCTGCACTTTTATTTTAACCACTGGCCTCAGTGCCTAGAACAGAGTCTGGTACCTGGTGGATACTCAGCAAATATTTACTCATTGCAAATTTCATTTCCATTTCACTAGCAGATTCCCCTGCATTTTTTTAAAGGTCTGATCAAGTTGCTAAAATTTCAACCTCAGGCGGGTCCCATTCTCCCTTTCTGCTATTTATTTTCTCCTTTCCACTGATCTTACCTTAACTAAAAGACCAATCTCTATATATTTTCCCCTTTCATGTAGGAGAAAAAATTTTGAAAGAGCTATTTATTTACCATTGGTTGCACTATTTTAATATACATTCAGGTTCTGTAGTATCGTTGTATGTTGATTTTTAAGAAAATCTGGACCTGAGCTAGGAAAATATACATGCCACATTTACTTTAGATTTAAGTTAAATCCACCCATTCTATTATTTTCATCAGCATGGTAATTTTTCATCTCTAAAAATATTTTATTTTAAAAATATGTACGTATATAATTTTATATAAATTCCCAAATTATATCCCAATGCTATTGCTTTTGAATTTGTAAATCTTCAGTTTCCTTTAATTGCTTCTGTCCACCCTCCTTATTGTCTTCTGCTTCCATATCACAGATAACCCATGTTAGCAACTGAGTTCTATTATTCTAGATTTTTCTGCACTTTTATAACCACTCACATACATACATAAGCAAACATGTTTGTGTATGCACACAGGCACATCAGTCTTTCTTCATTTTTCAGAAGTGTCCATCTTTTTTTTTCTTACTCATTACTCATTGATAACCTTGTGGAAAGCCTCCCCGTCAATTGCTATACATGAAACTAAAATTTTATATGTCTGTATATCCCATGTATTATCCCATGATACAGATAATAAGAAACAATCAATTTAACCAATTACCACTTTATAAACATCCACTTTGTTTCCAAAGGTTTTGTTTTGTTTGGTTTTATCAAAAAACAAGGCTATAATAAAAATTGTTTATAAATTTCTTATTTTCTGAGATCAAGGGATAAAAATATAAGTTTTAATGTATGTTGCCCTATTACTTTTGAAGTGTTACAAATATTCACATTTTTATGAGAAAATTATGAAACTACTCATGTCCCTACAACCATAGATGTTATAACTCCTCAACTTATAATTATTATATTTATTTGAATCTCTTCACTTGTGAAGTTAGTATCTTTTCATGCTTTTCAGATAAATTGTTATGTTATGTAAACTGTTTAATCAATATCCTTGTCCATTTTTTTGCTAGGCTATTTGTCATCTTCTGATGAATTTTTAAGTGTTCTTTGAGTATTGTCAATATTAACTCTTGTATTGTAAATACTTTCCAATTTGTCTACTGTTTTTGCTCATAATAACTTTTACTATGCACATTCCAATTATGTTTTTAAAATCAACACATGTAATTCTTATTATATAAATTATAAGATTTTAGTGTTTGATTACTACAGCTTTGTAGTATATCTTGAAATCTGGAATTGTGATACCTCCAGCTTTGTTCTTCTTTCTCGGGATTTCTTTGGTTATTCAGGGTCCTCTGTGGTTCCACACAAATTTTAGTATTATTTGCTCTAGTTCTGTGAAAAGTGCTGTTGGTATTTTGATAGGGATTGCACTGAATCTGTAGAATGCTTCGGGTAGTATGAACATTTTGACAATATTAATTCTTGCAGCCCATGACCGTGGGATATCTTTGTATTCGTCTGTGTCATCTTCAATTACTTTCATCAGTGTTTTCTGGTTTTCAGAGTACATGTCTGTCACCACCTTGGTTAAGTTTATTCTTGGTTAAGTATTTTATTCTTTTTGGTGCAATTGGAAATGGTGTTTTTGTTTTTGTTTTTTAATTTCCTGCAACTTTGCTGTTAGTGTATAGAAACACTACGGATTTCTAGGTATTAATTTCGTACCCTGCCACTTCACTGAATTAGTTTATTACTTGTAGTAGTTTTTTGGTAGAGTCTTCAGGGTTTCTATGTAGTATCATGTTCTCTGCAAAGAGTTAAACTTTAACTTCTTTACTAATATGCCTTTTACTTCTTTCTTTCTTTCTTTCTTTTTTTTTCCCAAGAGAGCTTGCACATGAACAAGAGGAGGTGGGGGGTAGGGTGGTGGAGAGGGAGAGAGAAAATTTTAAGCTGGTTCCATGCTGAGTGCAGAGCCCAACACAGGACTCAGTCTCATGACCCAAAGATCATGACCTGAGCCAAAATCAAGAGATGGACACTTAACCAACTGAGCCACCAGGGTGCTCAGGATGCCTCGTATTTCTTTTTATTCTCTGACTGCTGAGACTAGGACTTCTAATACTATGCCGAATAAGAGCAATAAGAGTGGACATCCTTGTCTTCCTAATTTTAGAGGAAAACTTGTTTTTCACCATTGAGTATGATGTTAGCTATAAGTTTTCATATATGTCTTTTATTATGTTGGTTTCTGTCTAAACCCACATAGTTGAGATTTTTTTTTATCATAAATGGCTGTTGAATCTTTTCAAATGTTTTGTCTGCATCTATTGAGATGATCATATGATTTTTATCCCTTGTTTTGTTGATGTGATGTATGACATTGACTTGTGTATACCGAACCATCCTTGTACTTCTGGAATAAGTCCCACCTGATTATGGTGAATGATCTTTTTAATGTATTGTTCTATGCCATTTGCTAATATTTTGTTGTGTTCTTCACGTTCATCAGTGATATTGGTCTGTAGTTTCTTTTTTATGTTGTCTTTTTCTGGTTTTGGTATCAGGGCCTCATAGACTATATGTGGAAACTTTCCTTTCTCTTCTGTTTTTTGGAATAGTTTGAGAAGAATGGGTATTAACTCTTCTTTAAATGGGAGAATTCACCTGTGAAGCCATCTGGCCCTGGACTTATATTTTTTAGTAGGTTTTTGATTACTCATCCAATGTCATTACTCGTAATTGGTCTGTTTAGATTTTCACATTCTTCCTGGTTCAGTTTTAGAAGATTGTATATTTCTAGCAATCAGTCTATTTCTTTTAGGTTGTCTGGTTTGTGGGCATATAATTTTTCATAGTACTCTCTTATAATTCTTTGTATTTCTCTGGTATTAATTGTTACTTCTGTCTCATTTCTGATTTTATTTATTTGGGTCCATTTTCTTTTTATCTTGATCAATCTGACTAAGGATTCGTCAATTTTGTTTATCTTTCCAGAGAACCAACTCTTGGTTTCATTGATTGTTTTTACTTTTTTTTAGTCTCTACATCATTTATTTCTGCTCTGATCTTTATTATTTCCTTTCTTCTACTCAGCTGGGACTTTGTTCTTTTTTCGGTTCCTTTAGGTGTAAGATTAGACTATTTGAGTTTTTTCGTGTTTCTTGAGGTAGACCTGTGCTGCTCTCTACCTCATTCTTAGAACTGCTTTTGCTGTGTCACAAAGATTTTGAACTGTTGTGTTTTCATTTTCACTTGTCTCTGTGTATTTTTTTAAATTTCTTCATTGATTACTTCATTGACCTATTTTTTGTTTAGTATATGTTGTTTAGCCTTCACTTGTTTGTATTTTTTTCCATTTTTTTCCTCCAATTTATTTCTAGTTTTATAGTGTTGTGGTCAGAAAAGATGCATGGTATGCTTTTAGTCTTCTTAAATTTATCGAGGCTTGTTTTATGGCCTAATATGTGATCTGTTTTGGAGAATGTGCCATGCGTACCTGAAAGACTGAGTCTTCTGTTTTTGTTTTTGTTTGCATGGAATGGTCTGTATATATCTGTTGTGTCCATCTGGTGCAGTGTGTCATTCAAAGACATTGTTTCCTTATTGATTTTCTGTCTCTATGATCTATCCATTATTTTAAATGGAGTGTTAGAGTCCCCTACTATTACTGTATCACTATCGATTTCTCTGTTTATGTCCATTAATATTTGCTTTATGTGTTTAGGTGCTCCAGTGTTGGGTACATAGATATTTATAATTCTTATAGACTCTTGTTGGATTAATCCCTTTATCATTATGTGATGCTGTTCTCTGTCTCTTGTTACAGTCTTTGTTTTAAAGTCTATTTTTCTGATATAACTATTGCTACCCTGGCTCTTTTTTAAACTTCCATTTGCATGGTGAATGTTTTTCCATCCCTTTACTTTTAGTCTGTATGTATTTTTAGGTCTGAGGTGAGCCTCTTATAGGCAATATGTAGATGGTTCTTGCTTTTTTATCCATTCTGTCACTCTGTGTCTTTTGATAACATTTAGGCATTTGCATTTAAATTAATTATTGATAGGTATATACTTGTTGCCATTTTAAAATTTTGTTTTCTGGTTCTTTTTGTAGTTCTTCTTTGTTCTTTCTTCTTCTCTTGCTCTCTTTGTGATTGAGGAATATCTATAGTGTTTTGTTTGGCTTTCTTTCTCTTTATTTTTGTGCATCTATCATTGGTTTTGGGTTTGCGGTTACCATGAGGTTTATCTATAACATCCTAAATAAATAGCAGTCCGTATTAATTTGACGGTCATTTAAGTTCAAACACATTCCAAAACAAATAAAAAGAGAAAAATAAAAAATATTTTGTTTCCTTTTCCCCTTATCTTCCCTTTTTACTCCTTTCTCCACCTTTATGTATATGTTGTCAAAGTTTACATCTTTTCATTCGTATTTTTCTTATGTATAATTATGGCCATGTCTTTTCCACTTAAAGATGTCCTTTTAACCTTTCTTATAAGACTGGCTTATTTTTGATAAACACCTTTATCTTTTGTTTCTCTGGGAAGCTCTGTCTCTCAAATATGAATGATAACCTTGCTGGGTAGAGTATTCTTGGTCATAGGTTTTTCCTCTTAGCACTTGGAATATATCATGCCACTCTCTTCTGGCTTGCAAAGTTTCTGCTGAAAAATCAGCTGATAGCCTTATAGGTTCTCCCTTGGAAGTAACATTTTGTGTCTCTCTTGATGCTTTTAAGATCCTTTACCTTTAACCTTCGACATTTTAATTATTATGTGCTGTGGTGTGGACCTCCTTGGGTTCATCTGGTTTGGAACTCTCTGGTTTTCTTGGACTTGGATGTCTATTTTCTTCCCTAGGATAAGGAAGTTTTCAGTTATTATTTCTTTAAGTAAGTTTCCTACACTTTTCTCTCTCCTTCTCCTGGGACCCCTATAATGCGAATGTTTGTCACTTGATGTTGTCCAAGAGATCTCTTACTATATCCGCATTTTTAAAAAAACCTTTTCTCTTTTTGCTGGCCAGCTCGTGTGCTTTCCATTACCCTGTCCTCCAGACTGCTGATATGCTCTTCTGCATCCTCTAACCTACTATTGATTCCTACTAGTATGGTTTTTATTTCAGTTATTGTATTCTTCAACTCTTTTTTTTTAAATATTTTCTCTCTTTGTTGAAGGACTCACTGGGTTCTTCCACTTTTTTCTTCAGCCCAGTGCATATCTTTGTGGTCATTACTTTAAATTCTTTATCAGGTATATTGCTTATTTCTGTTTCATTTAGTTCTTTTTCTTATTCTTTCTTTTGGAACATATTCTATCTCCCCGTTTGGTTGACTTTTTGTGTTTCTATGGATTAGATGAAGCAGCTACTTCTCCTAAAGCTGAAGGAGTGGTCTTATGTATGGTGTCCCCTATGTAGCCTGTGTGTGTTAGGTGACTTTTCCTGGTTGGCTGGAGCTATGGCCATATATGCTACTCTTTTAAACCACAGTATATCTCTGTCTCTCTTCCTATACTCTTGCCATACTCTGTATCTTTGGTTGTTCAGTAGCTATTCAGTCAGCCCTCAGTTATTCCTCAAGAGGACTTGTTCTATTAATAGGTATAATTTGGTGTATTCCATGGAGGAACACAGTGTCTTCCTAGGTCACCATCTTGAAATGGAACTCCTATGATATTGTTTTAAAAACTGCTTTTCATTGCTTTCTGTAGTTCCTCCCCACCCCCACCCCCCATATTACATAGTATTTGATCTGAGGTTTATCCAGAATTAACCTTGTTAGTTTCCAAATGTTTACCTTTTATTATTTCTAGCTTTACTAGAGAGCCACAGATTATGCCATTATCGCTTTTGTTTTCCTTGCCTAAGGGCACACTAGAAAGATGTTGCTAGGACCAATGTCAGAGAAATTACTGCCTGTGCTCTCTTCTAGGATTTTTATGGTTTCAGGTTTCACATTTAGGTCCTTAATCCATTTTGAGTTTCATTTTATGTATGGTATAAGACTGTGGTCCAATTTCATTCTTTTGCATTTAGTTCTTCAGTGTTCCCAACACTATTTGCTGAAGAGACTGTCTTTTTCCCATTGTATATTCTTGCATCTTCTGTTAAAGATTAATTGACCATATAATCATGGGTTTATTTCTGGGCTCTCTATTCTGTTCTGTTGATCTATGTGTTTATTTTTGTGCCAGTACCGTACTACCTTGATTACTACAGCTTTGTAATATAACTTGAACTGGAATGGTGATGCCTCCAGTTTTGTTTTTCTTTTTCAAGATTGCTTTGGCTATTCAGGGTCTTTTGTGGTTCCATACAAATTTTAGGATTGTTCTCATTGTGAAAAATGCTGTTGGTATTTTGATAGGGATTGCATTAAATCTGTAGATTGCTTTGAATAGTATGGACATTTTAACAATATTTGTTCTTCCAATCTATGAACATAGAATATCTTTCTATTTCTTTGTGTCCTCTTTAATTTCTTTCATCAGTGTTTTATAGTTTTCAGAGTACAGTTCGTTTACCTCTTTAAGTTTATTCTGAGGTATTTTATTATTATTGGTGTAACTGTAAATGGGATTGTTTTCTTAATTTCTTTTTTTAAATTTAAATTTAATTAGCCAACATGTAGTACAGCATTAGTTTCAGATGTAGAGTTCAGTAATTCATCAGTTGCATATAACACCCAGTGCTCATTGTATCGCATGCCCTCTTTAATGCCCACACCCAGTTATCCCATCCACTCAGCCATCACACCTCCAGCAACCCTCAGTTTGTTTCCTATTGTCAAGAGTCTCTCGTGAGCATCTCCCTCTCTGATTTCTTCCCATTCAGTTCTCCCTCCCTTCCCCTATGAAGCTCTGAACTACTTCTTTTATTCCACATATGAGTGAGACCATATGATAATTGTCTTTCTTTGATTGACTTACTTCACTCAGCATAATACCCTCCATTTCCATACACATTGAGGTAAATGGTAAGTATTCATCCTTTTTGATGGCTGAATAACACACACACACACACACACACACTCATACACTCATACCACATCTTTATCCATTCATTGGTCAACAGACATCTGCGCTCTTTCCATAGTTTGGCTATTGTGAACATTTCTCTTTCTGCTGATTCATTATTAGTCCACAGAAATGCAACAGATTTCTGTATATTGATTTTGCATCCTGTGACCTACTGAATTCATTTATTCTAGTAGTTTTCCATATGGAGTATCATGTCAGCTGCAAATACTGCAAGTTTTACTGCTTTACCAGTTTGGATCCCTTTTATTTCTTTTTGTTGTCTGATTGCTGTGGCTAGGACTTTAAGTACTATGTTGAATAAAAGTGATGAAAGTAGAATCCTTGTCTTGTTCCTGACCTTAGGGGGAAAGTTCTCTGTTTTTTCCCATTGAGTTTGATGTTAGCTGTGGGTTTTTCATATAAGGCCTTTATTTTGTTGAGGTATGTTCCCTCTAAATGCATCTTTTTGAAGTTTTTCATCATGAACGATGTTGAATCTTGTCAAATGCTTTTTCTGCCTCTATTGAAATGGTCCTATAGTTTTTATCCTTTCTCTTGATGGGATGTATGATATTGATTGATTTGCAAACATTGAACCATCCTCCCATCCTGGGAATAAATACCATTTGATCATAGTAAATGATACATGATTAATGTATTAAGCTTGGTTTGCTAATATTTTGTTGTGGATTTTTGCATCAGTTTTTTTTTTTTAAGATTTTATTTTTAAGTAATCTCTGCATCTAATGTGCAGCTCAAACTTATAACCCCGAGATCAAGAGTTCCATACTCTGCTACAGGAGCCAGCCAGGAACCCCTGCATCATTTTCATCAGAGATATTGGCCTATGGGTTTTTGTTTGTTTGTTTGTTTTTGTAGTGTCTTTATCTTGTTTTTGTATCAGGGTAATGCTGGCTTCCTAGAATGAATTTGGAAGCTTTTCTTCCTTTGCTATTTTTTTTTTTTGAATAAACTATTCCAAAGAAGAATAGGTATTAACTCTTCTTTATTTTTTTTTAAAGATTTTATTTATTTATTTGAGAGAGAGAGTGAGAGAGAGAGAACATGAACAGGGGGAGAGGGACAGAGGGAAAGGGACAAGTAGGCTCCCCGCTGAGCAGGGAGCCTGATGCAAAGGTCGATCCCAGGACCCTGAGATCATGACCTGAGCTGAAGGCAGACACTTAACTGACTGAGCCACCCAGGTGCACCTTAACTCTTCTTTAAATGTTTGGTAGAATTTGCCTGTGAAGCTATCTGGCCCTGGACTTTTTTTTTGTTGTTGGGAGTTTTTATGATTACTGATTCAATTTCATTGCTGGTTATTGGTCTGTCCAAATTCTCTATTTCTTCCTGCATCAGTTTTGATAGGTTATATGTTTCTAGGAATTTATCCATTTCTTCTAGGTTGTCCAGTTCATTGGCATATAATTTTTCATAATAATCTCTTACAGTAGTTTTTATTTCTCAGGAGTTGGTTGCTATTTCTCCACTCTCATTTGTGGTTTTACTTTTTTGGGTCCTTTCTCTTTTCTTTTTGATAAATACAGCTAGAGGTTTATCAATTTTAATTTTTCCAAAGAAGTTCCTGGTTTCATTGATCTGTTCTATTGTTTATTTGTTTCTATATCATGTATTTGTATTCTAATATATTATTTCATTCCTTCTGCAGAAGGAAACCTGTACTATTTGTCCTTCTGTGACTGGCTTATTTCACTTAGCATAATGTTCTATAGCTCCATGCATGTTGTCAAAATGGCAAGACTTCCTCCTATTTTCAGGCTGAATAATATTACATCATATGTATATACCATATTTTCTTTATCTGTTCATCTGTTGATGGCCAGTTGGTTTTTCTATATTTTAACTATTATGAATGATGTTGCAGTAAACATGGGAGTGCATATATCTCTTTAAGATCTGAATTTCAGTTCATTTGGATATATACCCAGATTTCTGGATCATATGAAAGTTCTATTTTTAATTTTTTGAGGAATCTCCCATGTTTTTTTTTCCTCCAAGTTTTTACTTAAATTCCAGTTAGTTAACATAAGGTATAATATTTGTTTAATGTGTAGGATTTAGTGATTCATCACTTAAATACAACACCCAGTGTTCATCACAAGTGTCCTCCTTAATACTCATCATCCATTTAACCTATCCTCCTGCCCATCTCCCTTCCAGCAATCCTCAATTTGTTCTCTATAATTAAGAGTCAGATTTATGGTTTCCCTCTCTTTTTTT
This sequence comes from Ursus maritimus, assembly GCF_017311325.1. Taxonomy (NCBI): domain Eukaryota; kingdom Metazoa; phylum Chordata; class Mammalia; order Carnivora; family Ursidae; genus Ursus; species Ursus maritimus. Next base: position 26,673,152 of record NW_024426996.1, on the reverse strand, counting down.
TTTCTATGTTCATCTGTTGTTTCTTAAATTCCATATATGAGTGAAATCATATAGTATTTGTCTTTGACTGACTTATTTTGCTTAGCATAATACTCTAGCTCCATTCATGTCATTGCAAATGGCAAGATTTCATTCTTTTTGATGGCGGAGTAATGTTGTGTGTGTGTGTGTGTGTGTGTGTGTGTGTGTGTGTGTGTGTGTACCACCTCTTTATCCATTCATTAGTCAATGGACATTTGGATTCTTTCCATAATTTGGCTATTTTTGGTAATGCTGCTCTAAACATTGGGATGCATGTATCCCTTCAAATTAGTATTTTTGTATTCTTTGGGTTAAATACCTAGTAGTACAATTGCTGGATTGTAGGTTAGTTCTATTTTTAACTTTTTGAGGAACCTCCATACTGTTTTCCAGAGTAGTTGCACCAGCTTGCATTCCCACCAACGGTGTAAGGGGATTCCCCTTTCTCCACATCCTTGCCAACACCTGTCGCTCCATGTCTTGTCAGTTTTGTCATTCTGACAGGTATGAGGTGACATCTCATTGTAGCTTTGATTTTATTTCCCTGATGATGAGTGATGTCGAGCATCTTTTCATGTGTCTGTTAGCCATCTGGATGTCTTCTCTGGGAAAATGGCTATGCATGTCTTCTGCCCATTTTTCAACTGAATTATTTGTGTTTTGGGTATTTAGTTTTGTAAGTTCTTTGTAGATTTTGGATACTAGCCCTTTATCAGATATGTCATTTGCAAATGTCTTCTTCCATTCTGAAGGATTCCTTTTAATTTTGTTGACTGTTTCTTTTGCTTTGCAGAAGCTTTATATCTTGATGAAATCCCAATAATTTATTTTTGCTTTTGTTTCCCTGGCCTCAGGAAACCTATCTAGTAAGAAGTTGTTATGGCTGTTGTCAAAGAGGTTACTTACTGCCCCCGTTCTCCTCTAGGATTTTGATGGTTTCTTTCTCACATTAGGTCTTTCATCCATTTTGAATTTATTTTTGTGTGTGGTGTAAGAAAGTGGTCCAGTTTCATTCTTTTGCATGTTGCTGTCCAGTTTTCCCAACACTCTTTGTTGAAGAGGCTGTCTTTTTCCATTTGATATTCTTTCCTGCTTTGTCGAAGATTAGTTGACCATAGAGTTGAGGGTCCATTTCTGGGTTCTCTATTCTGTTCCATTGATCTATGTGTCTGTTTTTGTGCCAGTAACATGCTGTTTTGATCACTAGAGCTTTTTAATATATCTTGAAGTCCAGAATTGTGATGCCTCTGGCTTTGCTTTTTTCTTTTCAAGATTGCTTTGGCTACTCAGTTTATTTAATAAAAACCCTCAACAAAATAAGAATAGAGGCAACATATCTCAAAACCACAAATACCATATATGAAAAACCCACAGCTAATATCTTCAATGGAGGAAAACTGAGAACCTTTCCTCTACAGTCAGGAACAAGAAAGGAATGTCCACTCTCAGGACTGTTACTTAATATAGTACTAGAAGTCCTAGCCTCAGCAATCAGACAACAAAAAGAAATAAAAGGCTTTCAAATCAACAAAGAAGTAGTCAAACTCACTATTTGCAGATGAGATGATACTCTATATGGAAAACCTGAACAACTCCACCAAAAATTTGCTAGAACTGATACATGAATTCATTAAAGTCGCAGGATACAAAATCAATGTACAGAAATCTGTTGCATTTCTATATACCACTAATGAAGCAGTGGAAAGAGAAATCAAGGAATCAGTCCCATTTACAATTGTGCCCAAATCTGTAAGATCCTAGGAATCAACCTAATCAAAGAGGTAAAAGATCTGTACCCTGAAAATTATAAAACACTTATGAAAGAAATTGAAGATGAGACAAAGAAATGGAAAAACATTTCATGTTTATGGGTTGAAAGAAAAAATATTGTTAAAATGTTTATTCTACCCAAAGCAATTTGCACATTTAATGAAATCCCATCAAAATATCACCAGAGTTTTGTTTTGTTTTGTTTTGCTTTTTACAAAGCTAGAACAAACAATCCAAAAATTTCTATGGATCCATATTTTTTCCATAGCTGCTGCACCAATTTACATTCCCACCAACAGTGTACAAGGGTTGCAGTTTCTCCACAACCTCACTAACGCCTATTATTGTTTTAAAAATTTAATAGCCATCTGTCTTCTTTACATCACAAATGGGTAAACTTGGGTGTTAGAATGAACAACTCTATGTCTTTGAGGTCTTGGATAGTGGCACCAATCTCTACATTGCTTCCAGGGATTTGGTAATTGTTTTTGGTTTGTTATCTTTGCTGGAAAGAGGACGTTACAGGGTCTTAAATGTGGCTCTTCCTACACTAATAACAGTAACTCTATGGATCAGGGAACCAAAGTGGGGAGATTCCAACTACTGAGTAACACTATTCCAAATTTATATATAGTAATTGAGGGGAGAAAAAGAGCCATTTGTGTGTTTGCAGACCCATTGTAAGAGAGACTGTGGCTGAAATCCCATTATCACTTGACCTCTCCAAGTCTCCACTTTGACCTGTGATTTACATTACCAGTTTGGGAACCCACATATTAATACAGGAAATCCCAGAAGATCTGGTTATTTTTTTTGCCCAGAGAATCATCATCCTGATAATTAGAAAATCATTACCTTTACAATTAGCTGCAGTTTCCTTTATTAAAATATTTATGAAAATATTTGAGGTAGTGATGCATAATGCTTCCTCAAGTGAATCCAACTTTCTATTTATTTGAGAGACTTTGAGTCTGTGATCTGGTCTGGTCTGGAAGATGAGTGAAAGATTATGGTTTTCCATTGCAGTGGCTTAAGGCAGGTATCCAATCTTCATTCTGAAAATATGACTTTAAGAAGTTGACCTACTTTAGCTCAAGTCAATAGCATTTTGCAGTGATCTCTGTGAGTCGTCAATTCTTACTGCAAAATAGAACATGCTTCTAATATTAGGATAAGCACACTCACATTTTGTTATGTGCTTCCCTTCGGTCTCTGTGCCTCCAAGATCCTGTAGGTGATACCTGGAGCTGAGAATTTAAAGCCCTGATCTTGTCATTATTTGGGGAAAGGTCAGAAACCAGATCTCCCGAGTCCTTATAATCATACTTCCACCATGAAGCCCTAATACAGCAGCTGTTTGAACATTCTAAGTCTTGTCTTCAGTAAGCACTTCATTCCATTCAAACACCTGTGATAATTTAACTCGTTTGCCACTGCATACTATAGCTTACAAGTATTCCATTTTCCATTGGTAGTGAGTCATCATTTATTCAAATTACATTAAATAACCAATCTTTGATTGCCATTTTTGAGCTTCTATTTTTTCAAACCATTTAGATACTTAACACAATTCCAGTCACAGTTCTGATAGAAGAATAGTCTCCCAGTAACAGAAAGGCATTTAATTCAGGAAATTATATGTTCACAAAAGCATCAGACGTACTGGAGAATCAATAATCAGGGAAAGCTGCTACTGGCTCTCAGTTTCACTGTCAGGTTTCCGAGAATCAGGAAGTATGGAACCAATGATCCTATATGACTGCAAATCTGAAATTCACAATTTAAAGGGTACTCAGAGGTTAGTGAAAGACTTTATATCTCCTGCAGCCCATACAGTAGCCTGTCATTGCAGGAGGAGGAAAATAGGGTTTCTGTCCCTCTCCACCTTCCAAATCTCATGTAACTACTGCCTTTCACTACTGGATCTAACCTAGAGCAGAAGAAATTTCTTGGTTTCTAGCCCTTGTGATAAAGGAAGAATATAGACAAGGGTGAGAATGGTGCTAATCTATTACCAGGCAAACTGGCACAGTAGTTAAGAGAATAGCTATACTACCTGAGTTCAGATTCTGGTTCCACTATCTCCTAGTTGTGTGACCTTTGGTACGCCATCAAATATCCCTGTGCCTCAGTTGTGCCAGGTGAAATGTAGGTAAGCATCCTACCTGAAAGAAAATTTGGGAGTTAATGCACATAAAATATGTATAACAATGCCTGACATATAGTAAGGCTTAATGCATTAAGGAATTATTATTAAAATTTGTAAATGTAGACTATGGTTTTGCCAAAATCCAAACAAAATGCTAAGCATCAGATAATCTGTTTGGAACTCTTTGCTCCTGAGTTTTTGTTTTCGTTTGTTTTTGTTTTTAGGTGTTCCTCCCTAGAGTCATTCCAAATGAGTCATAATAATTTAACTTCAAGTGTACTTTATATTTAAGGCTACATAGTGTAGTAGCTAGTAGGTTTAATTAGCATTGCTTTTAGGAAGGGAGGCATCACTATGTGAAGATCTGGGGTAATATTAATTAGATCATTATTTTTTTTTAATTTTTCATGAAGACCAAAGAAAAATTGTTAATGTTTTTAGCACAATTTTTCTTCTGAGTAGGATTACAAATGTGTTTTTAAAAAATGTCTACCTTAGGGATCTTTAAATAATTAAAATACCTCCAAAGTTTGCTCCTTACCCATAAAATAATGAAACACAAACTAATGATTTTATAATTTTAATGTCTCTAAAATGTTTCTCCAGAAACATTGATTGAAATATAATTAAATATTCTACCCACTGAGTTCATAATTTCTTAATGTTTTAAAAGCCCTTAAAAAGTAGACATATTGTAATAGATTGATTGCAAAAAATGATTGTAATTCTTTATTCCTCCCTGTATCTGTGCCCTTCATATATGAACTTGGAGATTCTCTCAGAGAGAGAGAAACTTCCCCTAAGCCTTGTGCTTGTGGCTTGTTATTTGTCAATACAAAGTTATGGCATTGCAGGACTTGAGGTCTTGTAATTTACACTCTCTCTTATTCCTCTGCTTTTATCACCAGGACGTGCCTGTGCCCCAGGTAGCCTGCTAGAGGATCAGACTTGTAGATACACATGGAGGCAGAGCTGACTCACTCTAGTTGTTCCAGTCAGAGGTCAGACATGTAAGATAAGCCCATTCAAGAGTAGCAAAACCAACCTATAGCTGACCAAAGATGCCTGCATGAGGCCCACCAAACCAAGTTCAGATTAGCAGAATTTCCAAAAGCCTTTAGAAGGATATAAATTATTACAGACCTTTAAGGTTATATGGTTGGCTGTTACACAACATTCTTGTTGCAGTAGATACACAGTGACATAAAGATTAAAAAACTGAGCAGTAAGTATAATTAAATTAAACAAGTATTTTTTTGTTAAGCAAAGTCAGAAAAGCAGTGTTCCCGTGTCTTTTTTTTCATTCTTAAGTTGTACTTTATCTTTGAAAAGTGTTAATATTCTTTTTGTTTTTTTTTTCAAGTTTTTATTTAAATGCTAGTTAGTTAACATTAGTGTAATATTAATTTCAGGTACACAATATAGTGATTCATCACTTACATATAATTCCCATGTCTTTTGATTCTTTTCTAAATATAAATGCAAAGCTTTCAAAAACATAAGGGGAAAGTTAGAACACTTGCTTTGATTATCAAAAGCATGTTTGTATTTCTTATTCTTCCAAAAGTCTATAAGCAACGTATACAAGTCAGAGGAATTTATTCATTCTTTACATTTTACATTTTGCATTTATTTGCTTGCTTACGTTGAAATAAACAAGAGAATTTGAAGAAATGAATGGTTTCCCTTTAATACTGCTGTGCAGGACAGAAATCAGTCTCTAAAGAAATTTGTTTTGAAGCAACTAAGGAGGGAAAAAAAAACTTCTCTAAGTGTGTTGGAGTTGTGGAGATGCTCTGACATATAAGAGAAAAATGTTACAAGTGGAAAGCAGTGCAATTTCAAGCATTGAATGTGCAGTCTTTCAAAACAAAATATCAGTTGGCACAAATAGAAATAAAAACACCCTGAAAAGACAAGTGAAGCTTTGCAGCTGGGGTGAACAGGACATGAAAAAAACTTTATGAGAGGAGGGGTTCAAGTTAATTCAAGAAAACCAAGGCTTTCAGTCTTCTAGGTGCTGAGGATACAGACTTGGCTGAAGGAAGTGATTGCTAATCTGGGTGAAAAGCAGGATAAATGCATATATAAGATATGATTAATAAAATTTGCTTACATAATTAGAGAATGGGTTATAGATGAGAAAATATGTGACCGGGTCTCAATTTATGTTTATAGTTTGCCAGATCAAATAAGTGGTGTCAGTAGTAAAAAAGGAAATATATATACCAAAGCACAGACATGTGAATAAGTGAGTCCTAATGAGAAAAGTCCACCCACGAGGAGCATAGGTGTTCTGGAATAGAAGAGGATGGTGATAAATATGATAGTAAAGATGGCGTATTAATTATCTATTGCTGCAGATAAATTATCCCAAAACTTAGTTGCTTAAAACACTTGTGTCACAGTTTCTATGGGTCAGGAATTGGGGTGTGATTTAACTGTCCTCTGGCTCATTATCACTCGTAAGATTCTTGTCATATTCTGTCCCTTGAAAGCAAACCACTAGGTCCAGTGCCCATTCAAGGAAGAGGGTATAGATAGCAGGAGGAAGAAGTCATTGGGGGGTTATTTAAAAACAGCCTCCACAAGGTAGTGAAAGTAATTCCTTCCATCAGAAATAATGGTATTCTAGAAAAGAGGCGGGTGATAGGAAAAATGAAATTGATGAAGTAGGCAAGTGGCAAATTGTGGGGAATATTTTAGTGCCCCAGTGAAATGACAGGAGAGCTTATATAAGAGAGACATACTGTTCCTGTGCTGAAGCTAAGGGAAGCTAATGTTTGTCCCCAGAGAGATTCTGGAACAAAAGGACTTCAAGTGCCTCAGCAAAGGCCTGACAGCTTACAGATGAACACAGCACTGGCCTGCAGTGGTGGGGACACTTGTTCTTATCCCACAGGTGTGCTGCTGCCAGAGAGATGCTTGTAGGCTCACCTGCCTGCCATGTATGAACAGGGACATAAGAGGCAAATGACAGAGGGCAATATCAATGCATCCGGGTGCCCAGTGGTCAAAGAAATGTGAAACAAAGCACCTGGCACAGGGGGCTCAGAGAAAAACAGAACTAAACGTGACAGGCAGTTTTTGATTTTAGCCATTCTGACGGGCATGAGGTGATATCTCATTGTGGGTTTTTTCTTTTAAGATTTTATTTTTTTATTTGACCCAGAGAGAGAGGGAGAGAGAGCACGAGCAGGGTGAGAGGCAAAGGGAGAAGCAGACTCCCCTGCTGAGCAGGGAGCCTGATGCAGGCTCATTCCCAGGACTCTGGGATCATGACCCAAGCTGAAGGCAGACACCCAACCAACTAAACCACCTAGGCGCCCCTACATTGTGTGTGTGTGTTTTTTTTTTTTTAAGATTTTGTTTATTTATTTGACAGACAGTGAGAGAGGGAACACAAGCAAGGGGAGTGTAGAAGCAGGCTTCCCACGGAGCAGGGAGCCGCATGCAGGGCTCGAACCCAGGACCCTGGGATCCTAACCTCAGCCTAAGGCAAAGGCTTAAGGGCTGAGCCACCCAGGCGCCCCACCCTACATTGTGGTTTTGATTTGCTTTTCCCTGATGATAAGTGATGTTGAGCATCTTTTCATGTGCCTTTTGGCCATCTGGATGTCTTCTTAGGAAAAATGTCTATTCATGTCTTCTGCCCATTTTTTAATTGGTTTATTTTTAGTGTTGATTTGTATAAGTTCTTCATATATTTTGGATAATAACCACTTTTTGGATATGTCATTTGCAAATATCTTCTCCCGTTAAGTAGGCTGTCTTTTTATTTTGAATGTTTCCACTGTGCAAAAGCTTTTTATTTTTATGTAGTCTTAATAATTTATTTTTGATTTTGTTTCCCTGGCCTCAGAAGACATATCTAGAAAGATGTTGCTGTGGCCAATGTCAAAGAAATTAGTGCTTGTGCTCTCTTCTAGGATTTTTATCATTTCTATCTTCAGATTTAGGCCTTAAATCCATTTTGAGTTTATTTTTATGCATGGTGTGAGAAGTGGTCCAGTTTCATTCTTTACCATGTAGCTGTCCAGTTTTCCCACCATTTTGTGAAGAGACTTTTTCCCATTGCATATTCTTTCTTCCTTTGTCATAGATTAATTGACCATACAATCATGGGTTTGTTTCTGGAGTCTATATTTTGTTCCATTGATCTATGTGTCTGTTTTTGTGCCACTACCATACTGTTTTGATTACTACAGCTTTGTAGTATATCTTGAAATCGGGGATTGTGATACCTCCACTTTTGTTCCTCTTTTTCAAGACTGGTTTGGCTATTTGGGGTTTTTTGTGATTCCACACAAATTTTAGGATTGTTTGTTCTAGTTCTGTGAAAAATGCTGTTGGTATTTTGATAGGAATTGCATTAAATCTGTAGGTCACTTTGGGTAGTATAGACATTTTAACAATATTTGTTCTTCCAATCCATGAACATTGGAATATCTTTCCATTTGTGTCATCTTCAATTTCCTTCATCAGTGTTTTATAGTTTTCAGAGTATAGATATCTCACCTCCTTGGTTAAGTTTATTCCTAGTATTTTATTCTTTTTCGTGTAACTGTGAATGGGATTTTTTTCTTACTTTCTCTTTCTGCTATGTCATATTAGTGCATAGACATGGGAAACATTTTAAAAATGTAAAAATCTTGTTTTTTGATTTGGTTTTTATCCTTTCTCTTGTTGATGTAATGTATCATGCTGATTGATTGGCAAATATTGAACCAAGCTTGCATCCCAGGAATGAACCCCACTTGATTGTAGTGAATGATTTTTTTTAATGTTTTGTTGGATTAGGTTTGCTAATACTTTGTGAGGATTTCTGCATTTCTGTTCATTAGTGATGTTGGTCAGTAGTACTCTTTTTTTGTAGTGTCATTATCTGGTTTTGGTATTGAGGTAATGCTGGCCTTGAAGAATATATTTAGAAGCTTTCCTTCCTCTTTTATTTTTTGGAATAGTTTGAGAAGAATAGGAATGAACTCTTCTTTAAATGTTTAGTAAATTTACCTGTGAAGCCATCTGGTCCTGGACTTTTTGTTTGTTGGGGAGTTTTTTGATTATGGATTCAATTTCATCACTGTTAATGTGTTCAAATTTTCTATGTCTTCCTGGTTCTGTTTTGGGATCTTGTATGTTTCTAGCAATTTATTCATTTCTTCTAGGTTGTCCAGTTGGTTGACATTTTTCGTAATATTGTCTTATAATCCTTTGCATATCTGTGATGTCAGTTATTTCTTCTCTTTCTGATTTTGTTTGAGTCCTCTCTTCTGTTTTTGCTTTTGTTTTTTGATAAGTCTGACTAAAGGTTTATTAATTTGTTGATCTTTTCAAAGAACCAGCTCCTACTTTCATTGATCGGTTCTACTGTTTATTTCCTTCCTTCTACTGGTTTTGCATTCTTTTTCTTAGCTCCTTTAGGTCTAAAGTTAGGTTGTTTATTTGACATTTTACTTGCTTCTTGAGGTAAGCCTATATTTCTGTAAACTTCTCTCTTAGAATACCTTTTGCTACATCCCCTAAATTTTGGAACATTGTTTTTCCATTTTCATTTGTTGCCAGGTGGTTTTTGATTTTCTCATTGATTTCTTGGTTGACCCATTCATTGTTTAGTAGCATGCTATTTACCTCTATGTATTTGTGCTCTTTCCAGACTTTTTCTCTTGGTTGATTTCTAGTTTTGTAGCGCTGTGGTCAGAAAAGACTACAGTCTTCTTAAATTCGTTGAGACTTGTTTTGTGGCCTAACATATAATCTCTTCTGGAGAATGTTTCATGTGAACTTAAAAAGAATGTGTATTCTGTTTTATGATGGAATGTTCTGAATATACCTGTTAGGTCCATCTGGCCCAATGTACCATTCAAAGCCATCATTTAGTTGCTGATTTTTCTGTTTGAGTAATCTATCCATTGATGTAAGTGGGGTGTGAAAGTCCCCTACTGTTATTGTATTACTCCCAATTTCTTCCTTTATGTTTGTTGTAGTTGTTTTTTGTATTTAGGTGCTCCCATGTTGGATGCATAAATATTTGCAATTATTATATCTTCTTGTTGGATTGTTCCCTCTATGATTAGTGTTCTTTGTTTCTTGTTAACAGTCTTTGTTTTAAAATCTATTTTCTCCTGATATAAGTATTGTTACCCCAGCTTTCTTTTCATTTCCATTAGCATGATAAATGCTTTTCCATCCTTTCACTTTCAATCTACATGTATCTTTGGGTCTGAAATGAGTCTCTTGTAGGTTGCATGTAGATAGGTTTTGCTTTTTTATCCATTTCATCACCCTATGTCTTTTGATTAGAGCATTTAGTCCATTTACATTCAAAACAGTTACTGATAGGTATATACTTATTGCTATTTTATTACTTTTTAATGATTGTTTTTGTAGTTCTTCTGTTTCTTTTCTTCTCTCACAGTCTGCTTACTTGTACTCCTTTATTTTTTGCCTTTCTATTTCTTGTTTTTGATTTGTGCTTACTCTTATGTTTATATATAACATCTTATACATGTAGCAGTCTATATTAAGTTGATGGTCACTTAAGTTTGAACCCATTCCAAAAGCACTAAATTTTTACTCCTCTGCTTCCTGCATTTTAGGTGTGTGGTGTCATACTTTATATCCTTTTGTATTGTGAATCTCTTGACTGATTTTTATAGATCAATTTAATTTTACCTCTTCTGTGCTTCTTAATTTTCTTACTCCTGCTTATGGTCTTTCCTTCCCCCTTAATGAATCACATTTAACATTTCTTATAATGCTGGTTTAGTAGCTATAAATTCCTTTAACTTATGTTAAATGTATGGGAAACTCGTTATCTCTTCTATGCTTAATGACAGCCTTGATGGATAGAGTATTCTTGATTGCAGTTTTGCTTTTTTTTTTGTTTTTTCTCCCTTTCAGCACTTTGGATATATCATGTCACACTCTTCTGGTCTGCAAAGTTTCTGCTGAAAAATCAGCTGACAGCCTTATAGGGTCTCCCTTGTATGTAACTATTTTCTTTTCTCTTGCTGCTTTTAGAATTCTCTGTTTATCACTACCTTTTGCTCTCTCAATTACTGTGTATCTTGGTGTACACCTCCTTGAGTTGATTTTGCTGGGGACTCTCTTTGTCTCCTGGATCTATATTTCTGTTTCTTTCCCCACATTTGGGAAGTTTTCAGCTTTTTTTTTTTCCCCCAAATAAATTTTTCACTCCCCCACCACCACTTTCTCTGTCTCCTCCTTCTGGCAGAACATTATTATGCTTGATCGTGTCACTGAGTTTTCCTAATCCTCATTTTTTATTATTTTTTTCTTTCTCCTATTCAGCTTCATTGCTTTCCTCAAGTCCATTGAGTATCTTTATAATCATTACTTTATTATTTTTATTTTTTATTTTTTTTAAAGATTTTATTTGTTTATTTGACAGAGAGAGACAGCCAGCGAGAGAGGGAACACAAGCAGGGGGAGTGGGAGAGGAAGAAGCAGGCTCACAATGGAGGAGCCTGATGTGGGGCTCGATCCCGTAATGCCAGGATCACACCCTGAGCCAAAGGCAGACGCTTTAACCGCTGTGCCACCCAGGTGCCCCTATAATCATTACTTTAACTTCACTATCAGACATATTACTTATCTCTGTATCAGTTAAGTCTCTTGCTGTGATTTTGTCCTGTTCTTTCATTTGAGACCTATTCCTCTGTCTCCACATTTTATCTAACTCTCTTTGTTTTATGTGTTAGGAAAATCAGCTATGTCTCCTGCTATTGAAAGTATTGGCCTTATGAAGAAAAGGTTCAGTAATGCCCTTCAGTGCAGTGTTCCCTCATTAGTGGAATCTGACACCTCAGGGGTGTCTCCTAGGTGTGTTGTGTGTCCCCTACCATTGTGGCTAAGCTGAATTTGCTTTCAGTCCAGTCATCTACAATGGCTCTCTCTGCCTGTTGTGGGCGGGGTTTAGTCCCTGTGTTGTTAGTGGGCCACCCGGGCTGCCTTGAGCTTGATATGGATTAGACCAAGCATTTGCCACAGCTGTGGTAGTGCCAAAGTTCAGAGCACCGTCCTTGTGTTGTCCCTGAGAAGTTTCATTGGTGGGCAGGGCAGGTAAGCCAGCCAGATCTGCCCTCTGCCCACTGCTTGGGCCACAGTAGATCTCATGTGTGTGGTTTTCTTCCCCTCTCCCTGGACAGGAGTCAATTTGGGGTGGTGCCGAATCCTGGGGGCTGCTTGCACACTGCCGTGCTTGTGTCACTACTTTGGATGGACTCCTGCCAAGGTTAGATTGGATGAGGCAGGTCTGCAGGAGAATGCAGGGATGGGGGCATGCTGTTAGCAAACCAGGTGGAGAGTGTTCAGACTGTACTTGTTCCCACAGGTGTCTACATACCTAGGCTGGGAGCTCCAGGAGGGAATTGGTGCCTTCCAGTTTTGTTCTTCTAGAACAAAAGATCTAGATCTAGATCTCCCAAAGATCCCTGCCCCTCTATCACATGCTCTGAAATAAGTAAACAAACCCTCCTCCCATTTGCTCCAGGTGTTTTTCAAACTGCTACTTCTCTGCTGTATCTCAGCAGGGTTGCATTTATGTTGTCTTTTAAAGGGTAGGGACTCAGTTTCTTTTTACCCTCCTGCTGTCCCAGAGCCAACCTCACTGATTTTTAAAATTCCAGGTGTTAAGCCGCACTGATTGCAAGAACTTGTGAGCTTACACCCCTCTCATTTTCATAGTTAAATGTTACAGAGATTTGTCTTCCCGGTACAGGTCTTTCATGCCTGGGGTACCTGGTGTGCCAGATTTGAGGTCTGTTCCTTCCCCCCTCCAAACTTGCAGCCTCCCTTCTTCCCATGGACAGTCCTTCAGGTCAGTTGGTTCCTGACCACATCTCCACCCTTTTTGCCCTCCTCAGTGTGACCTCTTCTCTACATTTACCTGTGGAGAGTCTGTTCTGCCAGTCTTCAGGTCATTTTCTGGGTTATTTACACTAATGTGGGTGTTATTTAGGTGTATCCAGGGGAACTAGGTGAGCCTAAGATCTTCCTACTCTGCCATTTCCCCCAAAAGTCCTCTTTTCTCATTTATAATTATTATTTTTCTTTCTCCTGTTCAGTGTGATTTCTTTCCATTACTTTGTCCTCCAGATTGCTAATCCATTCTTCTACTTCCCCTAGTCTATTCTTTATTCCTTCTAGTGTATTTTTAATTTTGTTATTGAGTTCTTCATCTCTAATTGTTTCTTTATGTTTTCTAGCTCTTTGTTGAGGGTCTCACGCCAGTAGTCCCTGCTCTTTGAGAGAAAGTGACAGCTGATTCTATCCTAGTTTTAAGTATGGGGTATATAATTGAGGCCTTATCAGTGCTATGTAAAGGAACTTTCTGCAGTGATGAAAATGTTCTGTATCTCTCCTGTACAATACAGTAGCCAGCAGCCAGTAAACTACTGAGTACTTGAAATGTGGCAGTGTCTATCATGGTAAATAGTGTAGCCTCAGCTAATCAGTGTAATATCATCTGACCACAGTGATTACTCCAAGGATGGTCATGTTACCTGATTCAAATAATTGAGACTCATGGAGTTTTCTGAGGATCTTGAGAGAGAATTTTTCTGCCTCTTTTGAGAAGATGCTTTTGGCAATCTCCCTAGATGTGGATGACGTGTCATGTAATCTCAGGAGTAATTGGAGCCACTCTGGAAATATGAAAGGTTGCTATTTTAAAAATAGGTAGACATGATTAAAAACAATGTAAACAGGAATAAACCAGTTTTTTAATGCTAATCTGAATCCAATCAAGTTTGTAGTTGATCCTACTTCTATATTTTCCAGTAACATGTGCTCTTATTGTTCAACACATCTGAGGTGGGTCTCCTTTTGTATCTGAGTATATCCTGATTCAATATTTGTAACGTTGAATAGTGTGCACCAATTAATATATAACTGTTTTAGTTGAACTAAAATGAGTTCTAAGAAATATTTTTAAAGCAAGAAAGCAAAATACAAAAGAGAATACATGATATCACATTTAAATGAATGATTTAAAAATCCCTGCAATTGCCAGTTTATAGACAAGGGGGGAAAGGCTGGGGTGGTCTATATGGTGATGGATTAGAATTGGAAACATCAGTGTCAACTCATGTTTAGTTTAACACAGATAAATATGGATACTAGAAATATTTATAGATATGCAATATATACAGGAGTTAGTATACATATCTCTATTTCCTTGTTCTAAGATTTCAGAAAAAGACATTAGGTAAAAATTAAGGTAATATGAATAATATATGGTCTTTCATTAATAATGTGTCAGTATTTATTAATAAGTGCACCACACTAATATAAAATGTTAATACTAGGGAAAACCAAGTTTGGAGTATATGAGAACTCTCTGTACTATGTTTATTTAAAAATCCATATACATATGTGTTACTATGGAATTTAAGATGGAGAATGGTATACAATTATGCACAGTAGCCATGTAATAAAGATTGAGGGAGTGAGAAATGGGAAGAAAGAGAAGAAAAAACACTGAAGCAAAAGAGAAAATATCCAAGGCATAAATTAAGGCATGGAATATAAAATACATCAGTGATGTAAAAATAAATATACTTGTGAACAAAAAATATTTAAGGAATAAATGACAATATTGATGAAAGGATGAGCCAGATTTTCTTCTACTTCTATTATTGTAGTATCTGTAGTAAAATATCAGAAACAAACAATGTTAAAGCTCATTGAGAGAAAAACATGATTTTGGACACCATCAACAGAAGTTATGATTCAATAGATGTGGGGTTACTTCTCACAGAAACTATGTTTTTAGCACCCTCCTGATATTTCTTACATACAAACATGTATAAGAAACAAACATAAATGCAATGAATGTCAACATTGTTTGGTAAATCTCACCCTGCGGAGACTACAGATTCTTGAAGAAGAGTGTAATTAATTGTCAAGTTCAGAGGGACTTTCAGGAATTGACACTTTATTGATTTTTAGAGATTGAATAGGATTTTGTAGTTGTGAGGAAAAGAGTGTGGGCTGTAAGTAAGAACAGATCACATAGCCAAGGCAGGAAGGAAGGAATGAAACCCTTGATATATTTGGGAAATAGCAAAAGGGCCACTGAGGCTAGAGGGTATAAGTGGTCAGCACTAGAAGATAGGTAAATGTCAAATGTAAAAAATTATCGAATGCTCCTCTGTGGAGCCTTTTTCTTATCGCTAATCCATTTTTGTAGTAAAGAATGAAATGGCCTAATTTGGTCTCTGTCTTAGAAAAACAAATAGTCTGAAAAGATGGATTGCAAGAAGAAAGTCAGGTGAGAGAGTACATTTTTTATTTTTGATATTTGGGAAAAACTCATTTTACCTTTTTTTAAACTAAACTGTTTTATTCTAATAAAATCTATTTTACACATATTTATAACTCATTTTGAGGAAACTTTTTATACAAAGTACTTTCCTAACAAGCATGTACCCCCCCCCCCACCAAATGAATGAGTATTAAGTGTCAAATGTGTTAGAATTAACAAGAGGTCAAGATTCAGACTGAAGAGCAGTCATTGGCTTTGAGGTTTAGGAAGTGACTTTAGCAAGTACAGATTCAGTGAAAAGTGGAGGCAGGAGCCAAATTGCTGTGCACTGAAGAATGAATGGACTGAAGACAGAGCATTATTCATTATTCTTCTGTAGGAAAAATGAGGGCTAGATAAGGAGGCAAGCTCCAGAGTGACCAAATCATTTTAGCACGAATACAACCTGATTTATCCAAACTATGAGAGAGTGAGTTCATACAATAGTCCTCTGGAGAGAACAGTCGCTCATCACTCACTTTTTGCTGCACTCTTAGACCCTAGATCTATAATGTAATCACATGAGGTAATTGAAGAAGCAGTATCCACTGTCAGCCAAACATTATTTAAAATACTCAATGTTGCTGCCTATAGCAAACAGCATTTCTCAGAAAACGTGAAATATTGTCATTTCAACTGCAAAGTGATAAATTATCTAAATGTAATCCTATTTTTTCTTCAAAATGAGAAAACGTGCCCTCCCCCCAGTAATGTAGTAATGACTTGCCCAGGTATGTGTGATAAAATTCTTTTTAAAAATAAATTTTAGGTCCTGAGGTTTCTGCTGTCCTCCCCTACATATGTGCTCATATTCAGCCTATTTAGAACTACTTTCCTGAGTTCCCTTCTAAGTTTCCCTAATGTAACCTGTACATGATACTGAATATATTCTTTGTTTGCTGGCATAAGCAAGAAAATTTATCCCTATGCCACATACTATGGGGATACTTAGAGTACCCCTACCACCTCTTCCAGGGGCTATAATGGGCCAGGGCAAATGGAAAATTAACTGCTAAGTCTAATAAAAAGTAGAATTAAATAAAAATAAACATTTGAGGGTGCCTGGGTGGCTCAGTTGGTTAAGCATCTGCTTCAGCTTGGGTCATGATCCTAGGGTCCTGGGATCCAGTCCCGGATCAGGCTCCCTGCTCTGCGGGGAGTCTGCTTCTCCCTCTGCCCCTTCCCCCCCACCGTGTGCTCACATGCTTGTGCTCTCTCCCCTCTCCCCCTCTTGCACGCACACATGCACACATACAAAAATAAATAAATAATTTTTAAAAAAATAAACATTTGACCACTCTCACACTTACTACACACACATAACCAAGGTCTTTTTGCTTCTCTTTCCAGATGATCTTCAATGAGGGCAATACGAAACTCATGATTTTAGTCCTTTTATAAATGCAGTTCTTTTAAAAGGAGGTTGATTATTAGTTAGCATCCCTAAAAGGCTGTATATTTTGCCAACCTTTAACACTGGAACTGAAAGTGTTACGGATTGTAATAGGCCCCTACTTAGAACCCTCACTTAAAGGGGCTCTCTGCTCAGGTAAGAGCTTCATTGAGAACCATCAAATCCTTAGCACAGGAAAGTTTAAGGCAAACTTTCCACAAGGCTTTAATTCTCACTTGATGCCATTAGTTTATTTTGCTGTGGTAGTTCTTTCACACATTTTAGCTCTTAGGGAACCAGTACTGACATATTCTTGTAAAAAAATAGATTTGCTTCAGAAGATATTTTACTCAGATAAAGTGAATGTAAATTTGGTTTTGTTTTCAATCTCCATATAGAGATTTTAAAGGTCATTTATGTTGTGTGTGTGTTGGGGTGGTATTGAGGGACATTTATTCTTTTCTTTGCTAGAGCCATTCTTATATTTAAAAAGTGAATATTAGGAAATAATGGTATCCAACCCTTTATAATGTATACTTGTGTTATCTCATAATGTTCCATAAGACATGTCATGGGTTATCAGGCATAAATTATTGTGCTTTAGCTTTTTGGAGTTCTTCAGTAAGACGGTAATGCTGTCTTACCCATCACTAAAATATAATTTTAAAAATCATGTTCTTATTTCTTAATTTCAGCTGCTGGTTTGTAATAAATATTGATAATGCTGATTAGCTATAGATTTCATTTTTATTTTATTTTTTTTTAAAGATTTTATTTATTTATTTGACAGAGACAGAGACAGCCAGCGAGAGAGGGAACACAAGCAGGGGGAGTGGGAGAGGAAGAAGCAGGCTCATAGCATAGGAGCCTGATGCGGGGCTCGATCCCACAACGCCAGGATCACGCCCTGAGCCGAAGGCAGACGCTTAACCGCTGTGCCACCCAGGCGCCCCTATAGATTTCATTTTAAAGGGAGGGTTTGCATGCATAATATCACTAATATTTTCATCCAAACAGTAGTAATTTGAAAGCATACACTGTGTATATATTTTCATTAGGAACTACAAAAACAAAGATGAGTAAGACCAAATCATTTCTCCTCCATCCTCTTTTTTTTTTTTAAACATTTGGAGGTAACTGTAGATTCACATGCAGTTGTAAGAATTAACACAGAGAGATTCCATGTACCTTTCACCAAGTTTCCCCAAATGGTAACATCTTGCATAACTCTAATGCAATACCACTAACAGGAATTTGACATTGATACAATCCATTGATCTTACCCAGGTTTTACCAGTTTTTATACTCTTGTGCATGTATTCAGTTTTATGCAATTTTGTAACACGTAGATTTGTTTGACCATCACAACAGTCAAGATACAGAAAAGTTCCATCACAAGGATCTGTCATGCTGCCATTCTGTAGCAATAACCACCTCCCACCTCCCCAAACCCTGGCAACCACTAATCTGTTCTCCCCTTATAGAATTTTGCCATTTCAATAATGTTAAATAAATGGAATCGAGCAATATGGAAAATTTTGAGATTGACCATTTTTACTCAGCATAATTCTATTGAATTTGCCTGTTTGTGTGACTATTTCTGTATTCTCTATTCTGTTCCACTGATATATGTGTCTATCCCTTCACCAAAGCCACATTTCCTTTATGATTGTAGCTATATATAAAGTCTTTGCATTAGGTAGTGATTCCTTCCTCCTTTATCCTTCTTAAAATTGTTTTAGCTACTTTAGATCCAATGCTTTTCCATATAAAGTAAAAACAAACACACACACAAAACCCTTGTGTGGATTTTGATAGAAAATGTAATGAATTTACTGATCAATTTGGGGAATCTTCTGTCCTCTTTTAAAAGCCCCAGATATTTTGAAGCTCATGTCCTAACAAAAAGCTCCCTCTAGCCTTCCTTATTGTTATCAGCGGCTCTCACTTATGCAGTGATATCTTTAGCTCTGGTTTATTCTTTGTCTCAATTCTTTTTCTAGGTCTTATCAACACAGTGAAGAGGGCTTATTACAGCTTTTGGGTTTCTTTTTTTTTTTTTTTTTAAAGATTTTATTTATTTATTTGACAGAGATAGAGACAGCCAGTGAGAGAGGGAACACAGCAGGGGAGTGGGAGAGGAAGAAGCAGGCTCACAGCGGAGGAGCCCGATGTGGGACTCGATCCCGGTATGCCGGGATCACGCCCTGAGCCGAAGGCAGACGCTTTAACGACTGCGCTACCCAGGCGCCCCAGCTTTTGGGTTTCTTAACCACCTTTCCCAAATTGACATTTTTCTACATGCTGTCACATCATTTTTATGTTTTACTGCACCACCTGGAAATCTGTGTATTGGGAAACACTCTTTAACACCCAGTTAATTTACTTTAGCGCATCACTTCACCAGTTCTTCAACTGTATTAAAAACTTCTTTTCAATAATGCTGAAACAATAGAATATCAATAGGCAAAAAAAGTAAAAAGATTCTTAACTCATACTTCATACCTGTTACAAAATTTAATTCAAAATGGATCAGAGACCTAAATATCAAACAACGGTGATGGGCATTAAGGAGGAGACTGGATGTAATGAGCACTGGGTTTTATATGCAACTGATGAATCACTAAACTCTACCTCTGAAACTAATAATACAGTATATGCTAATTAGTTGATTTTAAATAAAATATTTTAAAAAATAATACATCTAGAAGAAAATATGAGGAAATACTTGTAATTTTGGCTAGGAAAAGATAAAATTCATAAATTGGACATCATAATAATTAAGAACTTGTACTCTTCAAAAGTCAGTGTTGAGAGAATACAAAGCAAATTGCAGATAGAAAATATTAGCAAGCCGCACATCTGATAAATGACATATCCAGAATAAATAAAAATCTCTTAAAACTCAGTATTAAGAAAGCAATCCAGTGAAAGCTTGGCAAAAGACTTAAGTAAACACTTTACTGAAGAAGATATATACATAGCAAATAAGCACATGGAAAGAAGCTCATCAGCATTATCATTAGGGAAATACAAATTAAAAGCACACCAGTATATCTCTACATACCTATTAAGATGGCTAATTTTTAAAAATTGATAATACCAAATGTTAATAAAGATCCAAAGCAACTAAAATCTTATATTGTATGTGAGAATACATACAGCTACTCTTGAAAACAGTTTGGCTATTTCTTATAGCTATATATGCATTTACCATATGACGTAATAGTCCTACAAGTAGATATTTATCTATGTGTAACGAAAACCTTTATTCAGACAAAAGCCATAGAGAAATGTTATAGTGACTTTAGTAGTAATTGCCTCAAACTAGAAAAAAAACCTTTAAAATGTCTCTCAGCTGGAGAATGGATAAATGTGGAATGGGCAAAATGGGGGAAGAGGGTGGGAGGTACCGACTTTCAGTTTGGAATGAATAAGTCACAGGAATAAAAGGCACAGCATTCGGAGCGCAGTCAATGATACCGTAATAACAATGCGTGGTGACAGAGGGAAGCTACCCTTGTGAGCACAGCACAGAGAGAAGTTGAATCACTGTGTTGTACACCGGAAACCAACAACATTGTGTGTCAACTATACTTATATTAAAAACAATTTTTCAAATGTGGTACATTCACACTGGAATACTACTCAACAATAAAATGGAATGGATTTTCAAAAGATGCAACAATATGGATACATTTCAAATGTATTATGCTAACTGAGTGAAACCAGACTCAAACAGCTACATCGTATGATCCCACTTATATGACATCTGGCAAATGGAAAACTATAGGGACAGAAAATAGATCAGCGGTTGTCAGTGGCTGGCGCTGAGAGGCAGGGATTGACTACCAAGTGGTACCTGGAGGAATTTGTGAGCCAAAGGAATTGTTCCATATCTTGATTGTGATGGTGGTTCCATGACCATGTACCTTTGTCAAAATTCACAGAACTATACACTAAAATGGTAAATTTTACTGTATATAAGTTATTTCCAATAAACAAAAATAAAACCCACTTCCAATTCAATGCTCTTAACGTTCTGTCATTATTCATATACCTATTAGGTTCTATTATTTACATTTGATTCCATGTCATTCATAAATAAGTTCCTTGTAAGTATTTTTAACTCATTTACTCTCTATTTTTTTAACTTTTAATTTCAGAATCATTGTAGATTCACATGTAGTTTTAAGATCTCTCCACAAAGAAATCTCATGTATCCCTCACACAGCTTCTCCTCAATAGTCACATCTTGCAAAACTACATAGTACAATATTACAACCAGGACATTGACATTGTCAGAGTCAAGACACAGAATATTTCCATCCATAAAGGTCCCCCTTGTTGCACTTTTATAACTACATCTACTTCCCTCTCACTTGCACCACCTCAGCCCCTGGCAACCACTCATCTGTTCTCTTATTCTATAATCATGTCATTTCAAGAATGTGATAAAGATGGAACCATACAGTTTGTGATTTGGGGATTTTTTTTTTTTCACTGAGCATAATACCCTGGAGATTTATCCAGGTTGTTGAATCTACTGATAATTCATTTCTTTTTATTGCTAAAGAATATTCTCTGATTTAGATGTATCACGGTTTATTTCACAATTAACTCTGTTTACTTCCAGGTAGACATAGAAGTCTAGGTTTCCCACTCAGAGTGTGTCCAAGAGTGAATGAGTGATGGTTATTGATGGGTAGGGGTAAGAGCCCTAATTCTCTAATAGCTCTCAATTGAGACCTTCCTGACCCCGAGAGCTATGTTTGTATCATAACTGCTTCCCAGTAGCCATCACTGACACTGGATGCGGAGGGCTTGTTACCACCTGCAGTGATGAAAGTCCTAGCTCTCTACTTAGTTTCCTCTGATGCTACCATAATAAGGGGTAGGCCTTGCTGGAAGTTTAGTCTAATCTCTTGGCCTTTGCTGGAGCCACAGTTTTTTGTGTGTTTTTGTCTGGAGTGGGGTGATTGTTGTTTAAAAGTTTGCTGTCATACTAGTCTGTCTCATTTTTGGTTCTTTGGCTGAGAGCAGACTTTGGAGCACCCATTGGCATTTCCAGTTTGCTTGATTCTACAGCTTTAAGTCTGAAATACATGAAGCACAAAGAAAACCCAGGGAACTCTCCACCATGTCATTCTTTGAATCCAAATATTTCTAGCTGGTCTGCTTTCTTCTTTCCCCTATTCAGCATCTTCTTGTATTTGCTTTATATAACATCCAGCATTTTTAGTTGCTTTTAGTGGGAAAAATAGGGGAAAGATGCGTACTCTGTCTTCCCAGATGCAGAAGGATTTTCCTAGTCTATTCTCTTGGGAAAAACTCTGAATACAGTTAAAACCAAATGTCTTCTTAATCTGTGTCTATATGGGGTAATCTGATTTTCTGGAGAAAAAAAAGATCATACAATTACATAACCAATCATTTAATTTCATTAATGAAGAGTTGGTCTTTGCCTTTCATTTTACATTTCTCTCTAAGTTCTATTTTTCTCTTTTTTTAGATAACAATTTCCTAACTTCTCTTCTCTCTTTGAATCTCTAAAGTTTTCTCCATGTACTCTGCTCTCAACTGGTAGCTTTATTCATTAATACTGTATTTTATCCATTCTAAGTATAAATATCTAAGAACATCCATAAATGAGTACATGTCTTAGAATTAGTGGTGCCTAACAATCACTTTCAGCAGGCGACCATCATAAGATAGTTGTCATTGGTTACATTGGACAGTTTTAGCTATTCATACTGTTATCACTTCTCTAAATCTAAAAGCACACTTAATAAGCTCAAAATAATATTATAAGGGGTAAAAAGGGTGGAGTGTTTAATTGTCGACATTTTATCTTTCTTGGCAGTATGTAAAATAAAGTTGCGTCTTACAATTTACCATGTCTTACATTTGATGAAGCATAATGTATTATGAAATTATAAACAATCTGAGGTGTCACCCCATTTGTTCAAATACATATATCTACATAGATAGATGGATAGACAGAGAGGTAGATGGATACTTCAAACACATGAGGTGGCTGGGTCATGGAAAAGAGCTTTATTTATATTCACAGAAAGACAGCATTCAGATTAACATTACAACATCTGTCCCCTATGCCCAGCAACTCTGTAGATTGGCACAATGTGAGCCAGATGGAGAAATTACCTACACAATTGGCAGATTTCATTTGGTAGGGGAAGGTATTAGAAAAAAAGGATTTTTTTTTTTTGCATTTATAAAGAGAAAAAAATAATCCCTGCCCTCTCTCCTGAGAGAGTCTTTTGAAGATATAATGGAAAGAATCTGTACTCTAGTTCTTTTGTATATAAATGAATCTCTTTAGGGGCCAAATAAGTTCAGTGTGTCCAGCATTCACAACCTAGAGATGTCACCAAGGGCCTGGGATTCATCTCTTTTGAAGTATAAACACCTAGGAGGATAACACTAAAGTCTTATGGAAATCTCTGGGATATTCAGTCACTTTGGGCCTATCCCATGATGTAACCATTTGGCTCTTGGGGAGATTATGGATTTATTAGCTTTTGGTGAGAGCAATTAACTTCATCAGGGAAACAAATGACTACAGATCTAATCTAAATGTTTCTAGACAAAGTGAAAGCAAACATTCTCTGTATTTATATTATATACATTTCGATGTTTCATGGACTTAAGTCTTTGTTGCAGAAACACTGAAAAATCCAGGAAAGATTTATTTTCCCACAGTTACATAATGGTAAAATGAGAATCTTTCTGTCTCAATTTCATCTGCAGTTCCAAGATAGAACATACGAATTTGTTCTAGTGCCAACTTTATTTATTACACTGGGAACTCTGTTTCCTAGAACCTCCCTAACCTGTATATTTCTACCTTAGATTTGGATAAGAGAGGAAATCTCATGAAATTAGGGAGGTTAAAGGGAAATAGTAACCATTACTCTTGGAAGGACCTAAAAGTGAGAGGAGTGACAAAGAGATAAAGTGCTCAGCTTTTGTTCATTCTACCCTGTTCCACATCAAACTCTTCTTCCCAACTGCTGATCCTGGGGACAAGCAGAGGCAGTAGGCACACTGAGACCCCAGCTTCACACAGACCTCTCTATAATTCCCTTTATATTGTCTTTGTAAAGCAGTTGAACTTGCTTGGCTTCCCAGATGTCCTTTGCACCAGTGATTCAGGAATGACAGTTTGGTGACATTTCTGTGATCCTACAACACTCCCCTCTGTAAGTTCACTTTCCCAGCAACTCCCACTGTCACGTAAAGCAGGGATGGGCAAATTATCTACAGCCCCACTGCCTGCTTTCCTTTTTTAAAATGAAGTCCTGTTGAAACAGAACTATGCCTATTTGTTTATTGTCTATAGCTGTTCTGTGTTGCAGACGAGAGTTGAGTAGTTGTGACAGAAAACTTATTGGCCCACAAAGCCAAAAATATGTACTATCTGGCTCTTTGCAGAAGAAGTTTGTTGACCTGTGGTGCAAAGTATAATTCTTACAATAAAGCCTGTATCCCACATGGTTCTTCCTTCTGGACTGAATCCTTACTGATGCCACCTAACCAGGACAAATAAAGGAGGTGGCTAATCATTGACCTAGTAATTCTTTGTTGACCTCCCACTACCCACCAATTCATCCTTCTGCCTATATTTGCAATACTATCACCTAATGTAAGCGATCAGCATCTTCCAGGTGAACTGGAATCACTTTTTTTTTTTAAGATTTTATTTATTTGACACAGAGAGAGAGAGAGCCAGCGAGAGAGGAACACAGGCAGGGAGAGTGGGAGAGGGAGAAGCAGGCTCCCAGCGGAGGAGCCTGATGTGGGGCTTGATCCCAGGACTCTGGGATCACGCCCTGAGCCAAAGGCAGACGCTTAACGACTGAGCCACCCAGGCGCCCCTGGAATCACTTCTTAACTGACTTTCCTGCTTACATTCCTGCCCCCTCCTTTGCTCAATCCATTCTACGTATAACAACCAGGAAAATATTAAATTGTAGATCAGATCATTTCCTCCCTAGCTTAAAACCTTTCCATTAGAATAAAATTCATTCTTTTTATTATGACCTCTAAGAATTTACCTGATTTTTGTCTTTGCTCTCTCGTCTCAGTTCCACAAAGGAACAGGAAACAGAATGTTGCAGCTGGGAAACTCAAATACTTTAATATGGTAGGAGGATAAAATATGTGGAAATTTGGAAAGTGATGACACTGGAAATATATGAGGGATCAAAGTGAGAAGGACTTAGGGACTTAAACGTTCTGAAGAACTTGAGCAATACATGACTAGATCAAAAATTACATGAGCATTTTTAAGACCAATTAGTTGCAACTAAACCAACTTTTCTTATTTTAAATAGTTGATGTTTTAAACAATGGTTCACATTCATGCTTGTAGTAGATGTTTTAAGTGACCCACTCTTTCCGTCAGCCTTCCTCTGATTTCAGCAACAACTGCAGTGGACAGTTCCTGCACAATACCACCTTTCTCTTTCAAAAGTCTCTCCACTCTGGATTCCCTGCCTCAGTGCTTTCCTGGAGGCAATAGGTCTTTCAGCCTTGGACAGGGAACACTTAAACTGTCCTAACAGGCAACACTCAAGTATCTGCAATCCGACTGTTATGCTTTCAACATATTTACTCAGAGTCCTCCTCTGTCCACAGAGGTAACCAGCTTGAGAACTCATCTTTATTGGTTTTTCTTCTTTTACTTTCTCATTCACCCTGCTCATTCATTCTAAATTCCTGGAATTTTCTCCCAAATAAACTATCTGCACCCAAGTCCCTGTCTTAGTGTCTGCTTTAAGTAGAACCCCAAAATGACATTCATTTTTTTTATTCAAGAACTATTAATTGAGAACCTTGTGCAGTGTGTTAAGAAAAAGTCATTAAAAAGACATGTCACATAATAGTGGCAAGTGTTCTAAGTATAATTACAAATCTATGGGACAAAAAAGAAACACCAACAATGTTAACACTCTTTTCTACATTCTGTAGCCATGTCAGTTTTTTTCCCTAGTCATTACACCTGACATGAGGTGGTTTTCAGCTAATCATAGAATTATTATTTGTGCCAAGATTTCTTATGTCATTGCTGTGCCAAACTTCTATGAAACTAAATAATCTTCAGCTATGAAAGAGGAGAAAAGAAAATGTATTAGGACAAAAGGTTTACAATTGGATTTTGCTTTTTTATATTTTGCATTTCAAGATTCAAGACTGGTGGTGGTTGGTGGTGGTATTTTTCCCAGAATTTTTTTGTTTTGTTCTTACTCTCCTTCCCTTCCCCTATATGCCTTAATCTATTTTTTTCTTCTGTTCAGTGATGACACTAGACATATGCCGTGTTGAGATTAGCATAGCATAAAACATGTCTTTTAATTTTAGAGTTGTTGTTTCTGCCTAATTGCCTTGGCAAATGGTGTTCTACTATTACATTTTTCCCCACCTTTTATTGATATAATTACTGATTAAGGAGAGGAACTGAATTATGTCAGTTTCAATGAACTAGATCCATAAGACAATTTGGACATAAAGAAGTGGTAATCATTATCTAATTAAAAACAAAAGCTTCTGAATCCTACACTGACTACCCTTTCTCCTCACTCTGTAGCACATGATTTCTTAGTAGAGAATATAAAATTTTAAGATGAAATTAATGGGTAAATATCAAATGACCGTTTGGTAATTTCTAAGACTACCAGTTTAGATGTACATGCATATTGCCACAGCAAGCCAAAATCTAAGAGGAAAGGTGACTTTCCTCATCTTATTAGCTGCAGGAGAACAGGGGCTGTGTCTGGCTTACATGATACATACTAAGAAGCTTGATAATGACTGCTGGTTCT
Source organism: Ursus maritimus (assembly GCF_017311325.1). Lineage (NCBI taxonomy): Eukaryota > Metazoa > Chordata > Mammalia > Carnivora > Ursidae > Ursus > Ursus maritimus. Next base: position 26,646,645 of record NW_024426996.1, on the reverse strand, counting down.
CAATGTGCCCTCACAAGGTCGTTGTGAGCATTCTTTATATAAAACAATGCATATAAGATTATTGAGTACCAAGTATATATATATATATATATATATACTTGCATATATATATGCAAAATAAATGTTTTTTTGGTATCCCCTATTTCTTGTTTGGTGATTAAAGTATCTATCACTGCTCTCTATTGAAGGTTAAAAGTAATTCTAGTCCATGAACTAGTTTAGGTAGGATACAAAGATTTAGACCCCTTTTGTTGTGCAATAAGAGAAAGGTTTTCATTTTTGAAGCCCTCAAAGACTTCTAAGTAAATAGTACTTTAATGGTTCAGGACACGATGTCATTAACAACTGCGTTTCTGTGTGCCTATAGGCAGGCTACATAATTTGAAGCTATTCTTGCTACCTGTAATGTTCTGTTTATACCTTTTAGCATATAAAGGCCTTTGGCATATCATTGATAAACTGACAATTAAAAATTCTTAATTTTAAGTAAGGGCATTCTGGAAATTCAGATACTGAAAAGTAATCTACAAATTTTTCTGATTTTCTTACTGATGATAAGGAAATAACCTTATGTCTATTTACTTGAATATTTTAAACTGGGTCTCAGAGAAAAAGTTTGAAATTGATTCATTATATTAGTTTTGTTTAGTATTCAGAATACTTTAAAATCACATTACTGCTATAGTATGCCACTCTTCAAAAATGGATTCTCTTAAAGTTATTTTGGTAGCACAGTAACAGCTTATTCCTAATGCAGGATAAATGGCAAAATGATTGTTGGTAGAGACTGAGTTCAATATAAACATTGTAAGATGGTACGGTGCTTCAGAAAGATATGCATCCTTTGGGAACACAAAAATACGTCTTTTAGATGACTAAACTGTTGATAAACTTTGATATGAATATTTAATGACCAAAAAATTAATATTTTTAAGGTCTGTAATTTCCTCATAAACATTGTTAGAAAAATTGGGAGAAAAAAACCAAAACTTTCAAAAAATTTTATTTAGCATTAGAAGAGTGTTAGATTCTATCAGAAATTCCAACTGGAGTTTGAGAGGTTATTTCATGCTAACATTACTTCAGTGATATGCATGGGTATTTTGACATGTGATTTGTGCCCTGAAGGTACTTGACAGCTTGTAGGATTTCGATTTTTAACACTCACCTCTGATCACTGAAAAATCTGAGTTATGGTCCACACAGCTGCTTGCTAGAAACATGTCTAAGACCCCTTAGAGATTCTGTGAATTGTTATACTAAAATCTTTGTTTGCCTCTGTCCCTAGTGCACTGGGAAGAAAATGAAAACAAAATAACATACAAAAAAAATTTCCATGACTCTGGTGTTTTCCCTGGAAATACAGATATGATTTTTTATTGCCTTCTACTTAGAGAGATTGTTGCAAGGGCAGACAAACCAGGCTAAAAATATAACCTAGAAAAAGTTATGTTAAAACTTGAAATTTTGCTGGTTATTTGGGTTGCAAGTGCTAGTAAATGATCAAGGATTAGTAAATGATTCTCTTGTTTATGTAACCTTTCTTCAGTTGTTATGGGTGAAGGCCCCTCTAAAGGATCCTCGAAGATGATTCAGAGAAATAAGCTAACTTTCTGAATAATAAGATAACAAGAATTTGAGAACTTCCCTTAGGCTGAGGATGAAAGGGGATTTGTTTGCTTTCTGGAAGCAGGTGGCTAAGATTGGTGGAAGAGAAAATTAAAGGGACTGAATGCAGACAGTAAGAGCAGTTCCCACTTGTTGTTGTTATAGAAAAAGAATTTCCCCCAAGGGAAACACCTCTTCATGGTAGACATGGGTGAGAGACTTAATATTTTTTTTAAAAATGTATTCAGTTTAAGGGGCACCTGAGTGGCTCCGTCAGTTGAGCTTCTGACTCTTGATTTCAGCTCACATCATGATCTCAGGGTCATGAGATAGAGCCCTGCATCAGGCTCTGTGCTTGGCTCGGAGGCTGCTTGAGATTCTTTCTCCCTCTGCCCCTCCCCTGCTCACTGGTGTGCGGCATGCTCTCTCTCTCTCTAAAATAAATAAAATCTTTTAAAACATGTATTCAATTTAAAATTCTTAAATTTTAGAAGAAAAAAAATGGAAGTGAAACTAAAGGAATTGTTATAATTTACTGAGATTTTCTAATCTGGTTGGTGAGAAGCAGCACTCTTCCAGATCTTATATAAACCCCAAGAACCTCTAATCTATTCTTTTGGGAGGGGAAGGAGAGAGAGTTCCTCTTCAGTACTCCATCTTGAGAGCACTAGTCACCTTGGTCTCCATGGGTTTCCAACTCCGTCTTCCTAATTCACGGAGTCCACAGGATTCTGCCGGAGTTCCCATTCTCTGTGCTGCAGTCTCCCAACTCTCTCAAGGCCATAAGCTGTGGCAGGCATAACAGAGCCCATCCCATTTTCTCCATCTCTCAGTGATGACTGTCTTTCCTGCCTGATGTACGCTATATTTCAAACCATTATTTCAATACATTTTGTCCATTGTTTGGTTGTTTTAGGTGGGAGAGTAAACCCTCCCCATTATTCTACCTTGGCTAGAAGCAGGGGCTCCAAGTTGATATTTATGAAAATAAAAGATTGTTTTTCAAATTGTGTTGTTGCTGTGGATGGTTTAGCATTGTTTCTTTAACTGCTTCACTAATCCTCTACCTTTTAAAAGACTAATTGAAGCATTAAATAAAATATTAGATGGTGAAGGGGCACCTGCAGGGCTCAGTCAGTTAAACGTCTGCCTAACGTCTGCCTTTGCTCAGGTCATGATGCCAGCGTTCTGGGATGGAGCCCCGCATCGGCTCCATGCTCAGTGGGGAGTCTGCTTCTCCCTCTCCCTCTGCCCCTTCCTGCACATGTGCTCTCTCGCTCGCTCTCAAATAAATAACATCTTTTAAAAAAATTAGATTGTAATGCCTTGATGAAAGATGCCAAGTAAGTATTGGCAATTTTAAGAAAGATGATTTATAGGGCTGTGACATGCATATATTCTGGTTTTAAAATAGGCCATGATATCTGTATTTGCCTTTTTTGAGCCTAAAGCTGAACACTGTAATGCTCCTCTTGTTTTTGTGCAGTGTTCATATAGCGTACAAGCCTATGTTCTACTAAAGCAACATATTCATGATATGCTTTCATCATCAAGCACAGGGTTTAGTAAATAGGAGACACTTCATAGGTGTTTAATATACAGTTTTGAGAACTGTATATTATGAAATTTATATGCAGTTTTGAGAACATAACAAAATTAAAATTCTTGAAAACATACTTTAAATACTATTTAAAGAAAGCTACATCAATACGCTTTTAATGAAGTCTACCCATCTCTGGGAATTTTGCAAGAACTAATTAGTAGCACATGTATATGCATTAGAGATTTGCGGTCTTTCCCTTGTATATTCACGTATTCATTGTACCATTCGTTTGGCCAAAACTTGTCTTATTACTTTGTCTAGATGCAGGAAGCTCAGAAACGTCTTCCTGTCTGCCTAGGAGGAACACACACACACACACACACACACACACACACACACACACACACGTACTGATTAGCATATAGTATTGTCTCTCAATCAGTTGCCAAGTATAATAAGAATTAAGTCAATTTGTACAGGCAACTTAAAAAAGTACAGTTACTTATAGAGTTCTTCAAGTTTTTCCCCTCTCCTCCTCCTCCTCCTGCTTCTTACAGTCCAGAGGTCTTTTGGTTTTTTTATACCTGTCATGGCATGAATTCATAGGAAATGAGTTCCAGTAGCTCAGACTCCTCTGTGTTATTTCTCACAAAGTGTGCTTCTCTCGGTGGAGCAGGCTAGCATTTCAGTTGATCCCAAGTACCTCTCTCTCTGGTTTCCTTCTTTTTCTGATCATTTTCCTTTACACGTTCAGGAAGCTATCTTGGCTCTTTAATGCTTAATATATGCTCAATACAACATTAATTTTCTTGGCAAGAATCATATCCTTGTTTGTTTACAACAATGCCAGTAGCATTCTGGGTAACGCTGTAGACTCTTTCAGTTTTGCAGTGGTAACATTTGTGGGGCATTCCTTTTTTGAACAGTGCCCATTCCCTTGATGTCCACAATGACACCTTTCTTGTAGGTTCACATGTATGTGGCCACAGGAACAACTCCATGTTTTCTAAAAGGCCTATAGTACATACACAGGTGCCTCTCCTCTTCCCCTTTGTGTTGGCCATGCTGGCAAATTACTGACAGATGGTGGTTCCGGCCAAAAAGCCTTCAATTTTATTCTTACCACTAACTCCAAAATGTTTTCTTCAATCATTAAATTACAAATATAAAAACCTCACTCCAAGCAAGAAAGCATAACAATCACATACATGCATCTTAGCTCTGTTGAGCTCTTCTTTCATCTACTTTCTGATAAACTGCTGTTCGTAAATATTGTATCAATGTCTGTTGAACCCACATGATGCATCTGTTAAAAATTGATTTAACTGAGATACATAGGGTGGAGTTTATCTTTCCCTTATTTTATCTTTTAGGAAAAATCAATATTTTATTATTTTAACAAGGGTTAATTGGAAAAAAGTCTTTATGCTACTATTCCTAGAGAAAAGATGTGTACGGTGAATATATGAGACCAGTACAGAAACATAGAAATGGTACACACAAAGTTAGCAATCTCAAAATGAAAATACTAATTTGAAAACATATATGCATCCCTGTGTTTACTGCAGCATTATTTATAATAGTCAAGATATGGAAGCAACCTAAGTGTCCATCAATAAAAGAATGGATAAGGAAGCATATATGCAATGGGATATTACGTAGCCATAAAAAAGGATGTGATTGTGCTGAGACAACATGGATGGACGTAGAAGCTATTATGCTAAGTGAAATAAGTCATATTGAGAAAGACAAATCCCATATGATTTCAGTCATATGGAATCTAAAAAATAAATGAAAAAATAAAAAGCAGTATCAGACCCATAAATGCGGAGAATAAACTGATGGTTGTCAGAAGGGAGGGGTCTGGGGAGGCTGGCAAAAAGGGTGAAGTGGAATAGGAGATACAGGCTTCCAGTTTGCAGTGAATAAGTCACTGGAATAAAAGGGCAGCATAAGGGATATAGTCAATGATACTGTAATAGTGTTGTATGATGACAGATGGGAGCTACACTTGTGGTGAACACAATATAACATATAGAAAAGTTGAATCACTATGTTGTACACCTGAAACTAATGCAACGTGTGTCAACTATACTCAAAAATTTTTAAATTATTCATTAATATCTTAAAAGGACATGAAAAATGAAAAATGATTAACAAAATTAAGAATTTATTGCAAAATACATATTTGAATTTTTTAAAACTTAGCAATTTTAGCACAGACCTACTGTCAGAATTTGTACCTCCAAATTATTGAAATATTTTGATCCCTAAAAATAAGTTTAGGTCATTTGTGCTTAAATTGTAACTTCATATTTTATATACAAATTTGATATCTAACAATACAGGATAATTTCTCTCAGATAATGTATTTTCATTCTGTGCTTCAAAAAGTAAATTTGTGGGGCACCTGGGTGGCTCAGTCGGTTAAGCGTCAGACTCAGTTTTGTCTCAGGTCATGCTGTTGCAGTTGTGGGATCGAGCCCTGCTTTGGGCTCTGTGTGCAGTGCAGAATCTGCTTCAGATTCTCTCTCTCAAATAAAATCGTAAAAAAAAAAAATTTTTATTCCAACTATAACTGTAGGAAGTATAAGGAAAACATTACAGAATAAAAGCATGTAGGATTTGGTCTCCATAACATATAAGTAAGTGAAGAAACTGCTTAATACTGGTTGAGTCAGTAACTCAAGAATTAAGTTGACAAGAATTGTGAAGAGGGGCGCCTGGGTGGCTCAGTTGGTTGAACATCTGACTCTTGATTTCTGTTCAGGTCAATGATGTCAGGATTGTGAGATTGAGCTCTGCACTGGGGGTGGAGCCTGCTTGAGATTCTCCCTCTCTCTCTGCTCCCCCAGCCTCACCCCACTGGCATACTCTCTCTCTCTCTTGCCTCAAAAAAAAAAAAAAAAAAAAAAAAAAAAAAGAGAGAGAAAGAAAGAGAAAGAAAAGAAAGAAAAAAAATTGTGAAGAAAACTGTACAAACTCTGGATTCAGACACACTTGAATTCAAATTTTGGTTCTTTTGCTAAATTTCTGTGTGATGGTGTGTAAGTTATTTAATCTTCCTAACTCAGTCTTTTCATTTGTAAGATAGGGATAATAATATATGAATTTCAGAGTTGCTGTGATGTTTAATGACTATAAAGCCACTAATACGTGGCTTAATAGTTATTACTACTAAATTTTAGTTATTACTACTAAATTCCTGTCTCTGATAGTAGTAATATCATTTTTTTTCCAGTTTACAGACTTAGCAAATCATCTTCAAACTAAGTATAGGAAGGTTTGCTTGGTTTTGTTTTCCTTTGCATACCATTATTAGTAGATCAAGTTTTGGCAAGGAGGTTTCCTATTAATATAATTTCTTGGAATTGTTTAACACATAAAAAATGTCATTCAAACACAGAGGTAATTGTATTGTAATTGAACATAACAAAGAGTAGAGATTTGAAAGTGATGTAGACTTCAGAAATTTCCTGCGTAAGAAAACTGCCAGCAGGAAGATGGTTTATTTTAGGGATGTTATCATTTTAAATCATCTAGGCAGAACTCAGGCGTCTGAGAAGTATCTTTCCGTGAATTTTCCACTCTCAGAGGTTTATATCGAGAGAAATAGTTCTGCTTTCTTATCAATGACAGTATCCAGTTGCTAAAATATAATTACTTGAAAACAGTCTTCAAGAGCTATTTTTCACTTTACAGGAAAAAGAAATGTCTATGCTATGTCCACTTACTTACACATTAAATAATAAAATTCCATTAAGAAAAGTAAAAAATGCTTGGTCACAAAAATCAGTCTTTGTTCTGCACATCACTTCATTTTATTTTAACAAATTCATTGAGACAATTCACATACCATGCAATTCACTGATTTCTGCTTATTACTTCTTGAACAAGAAATACCTAAGCCCATGCAAACTAAGCTTCCAAAGATAAAAGCTAAATATATATCGAATACTAAATCCATTTTTAAAAAGTATAAAACAGTAGGTACACAGGAGGAGACAGATATTTACAACTTTTTTTTTCCCTTCCAGGCATTAACATTTAGAGGAAATAGACATATGTACACAGGTATTTAAAATATTGAAACCTGTTATATATAACAGAAGAGAGATAAGATATTAAATGATTAATAATCAACTACATGACATAAAATTGAGTTAGGAATTTGAGGGAAGAATACATTTCACACTAGGTTAGTCAGTGAGAATTTCCTAGATGAGCTAAGATTTATGTTGGGGGTTTAAAGAAGATAAAGGGGAAGGGAAATGTTCCTGGGTAAAGATGAAAGAAGGCGTAAAATCATGAACAGAAGCAAAGAAGTGGGAAACAGTAAAATGCCCTCAAGGAACAATGTGAAAAAAAAATCAGTTGGAGTGAAGTGTTCCTCTTGAAGAAAGCTACAGTATATTCTCCAACTAGGATATTCCTGAGTAAGGTTGTTAGCCAGCACTTCCACAAAACCGCGGGATATGTAGCATAGTTTCCTGAAATGTTGCATTTTTAGAGGAGTTAATTAATTGAAAATATGACTTCTGTTTTTAGAAACTCGGATATGCAGATACATTAATCTTCTAAGTCATTTTTAAGTGTTCCACAGCTCCCACAAAATCCACACCTATGGGCTCATTCTCCTTAAACTTTTAAGAAGTCATTTTGTGGACAAATCTGAGTATCGAGACTTGAAGGAGACACAGCTGATGAGATCCATTGGGTTCTGCTTGTGGAAGAACCTGCGAATCAGATAAATGAGTGAACTTCACTCAGTAGGAGTGAGAAGCCTTTGAAAACAGCTAAACAGCTGGGGAAACATGAAAAATAAAGTATTTTAAGAAGTTACTAACGCTACTTAATATACAGGATGGATGAACAAGGAGAGATTATAGGCTGAGTCCAGCTTAGAAGACGCAAATACCAATGATTTATTGAGAGTTGCACTGTTCTGAGAGCCAGTTCCAGATCTGATTCATAAAAAACTGTTTAGGGCCCTTTCTTACTAATTTAAAAACAAGAACTCCTTGTAGTCAAAGAGAAATACTACAAAGGCAGTAGCCTTGCTTTTAAGGAAACACAGTGACACTAAGTTAGTGATAGTGCTATGTTATTTCTAAAGTGCACTAATAAAAAATATTAGCCACTGATAATCTGTCAGAAAAAAGTGCCTTCCAAATAAATTTTATCAGATGTCATTCAAGAAATGCATCCCATTTTATATGAGAAATTAAAGTACACTCAATCATAAACTACCCTACGTCACAAATGTTCATCCGATCATCTATCTTTTAAGAAAAATATCAATGTTCTGAAATCATTCTCAAAAAATTAGGGATTACCTCAAAAGGTGGTTATGTTTTTGAGGACTACCGTTCTTGGTGGAATATTTAATAAGTGGTTTAGTTGTGGTTCCTTAGCAGAATGAAGAGGTCTCGGAATGGTAAGAACCACGAGGAAATAAATGGCAAAGTCACGTTTCTGGACCGCTGCTGTAGCCACATAAGCCTTCGGCCACATTTAACTCTCTCCATTTCTGCAGAGAGTAAAACATTCACAGGAAGTAAAGAAGCTACCATGAGGGTAAAAGGTCTTCGGGCCCCACCAGGCCTAAGTTCTCCTTGATGAGAAGTCTGTTATTTTGGGCTGTTACTCATCTTCTTTGGAGCATGGAAACTTGATTCATAATAATAAGTAGAACCTCAATTTCTTGAAGCTGCCGGGACAACACATACTCTGGCTGTTCTTCACGAATGCTCACAACGTGATGTAAAATCCCTGGTTGAAAATGTGAAATGTTTTTATACGTTTCTGAAGAATGGTAACTACCTAGTTTAAATGCTTCTGTGTTCACTTTCCACTCAAGTCATCCAAGATTCAAACTTCATAACCCCAAAGCATATATAGCTGGGAGTGGAATAAAATGGGCTCGGGGTGCCTAGGACCAGTTCTGTTCACGTTAGGAACGAATCGGAAATAGTTTCTCCTCTTGATTCTTCCCTGGTGCTTCTCTTCATATGGTCTTTCCAGAAGATATAGGTATTGTTAACTGCTGGAAATCAGTAAGTGGGCTATTAATATCAAAGGGATATTCAAGTTAAAGAAGGTTTTATATGCAATGGATATATTGATAGGGCACTGTTAGGTACCAGAGGACATTGCGAAATCTGTTATATTTCTGTAGTCCAAATATTTAAGGATCAACTATAGAAACATATTATGTAAGAAAGAGTTATAAACAACTGTAGTCAAATGGCAATTTTTGTCAGATTTTAAAAGTGTATGAAGCCCTTACAATTAAGTGGTATGATTTATATTTAATATTTTCAAGGGATATATAATTATATCCAAAAAACTTTTACTTAATTTTCAACATAACATATATACTTTGACATGTAAATTTAGGTGTTCAGAAAGGAAACAAAGAACAGCCAAATTTCTGCAGGATTCATAGGAGCACATGTATTTGAGTATTGCTAACTTATCACATGAAGGAAATTCAGTTAAAATTCAGATTTAAGATAACACCATTTCCATTTTAAAGGGCTTCTTCAAATGAATAATATAAAAGTGACATTTAATTAAAATTATAAAATATAAACCATTTTAAATACTATAAAATGCAAATACATGCTTCCAGAAAAAAAATATTTTAGAGAAAATACAAAGAAATAATATAATAGATTTTACTACATAAACATGTAAATATTTTTAACCTAAAAACATTGTAAAATTTAAGTTGCAAATTGCTAGCTGGAAATGGCATATGAAATAATATATAATAAAGGGTAAAATGTCTAATAAGAAAGCTTTTAATAACCAAAAATGAGTATTTCATTATGAAAAAAGACAAAAGAAATGAACGGTTCACTTAAAAAATACAAATTCCAAAAATCTGGAACTAAAGTTCAACTTTATTAATATTTTTAAATGTACATTTAAATAAGTTAACATTTTTTAAAATAGTAAATTGGCAAAATTTAAAAAGTAGGGGGGATTCTATTACCTACTATTGGCAAGACAAGGAACTTTTTTTTTTTTTTAAGATTTATTTATTTTAGAGGGAGGGGCAGAGAGAGAATTTCAAGTAGATGCCCCACTGAACATAGAGCCCCACATAGGGCTCAATATCAGAATCCTGAGATCACGACCTGAGCCAAAATCAAGAGTCAGACACTGAACTGCCTGGGCCACTCAGGCACCCCAACAGAAGGAACATTTTTAAGCACCACTGGAATAAATGTGAATTAAGATCAGCATTCTAACAGACAATAAGTAATATCTGCCAAGAGCAGAAAAATGATCATGATTTTTTACCAATTCCCATCCTAAGAATATTCTAGAAAATTCTAATAAGTGATAAAATATCAAAATATTACTTCAATACCAGAAAAGTTGGAAATTTTTTAATTGTCCAACACCAGGTGAAAGGTCAAATAAATTGTACATCTTGTAACAGATCAATTTACCAATGAAAAATTATTTTTGGAAAGAGCGCTTTTTGATATGAACAAAAAAATTCCAGTATATCCTTAAGTGATTAAATGTTAGACATGGTAGATTCTAGACGTTCCTTGGCCATATCCATCTCTTGGAACTTCATTCTGGTCAGTTTCTAACTCTCAAGTTGCCCACCCCCAGCTATGTTGCTTACTTTCATACTCTTAGCAGACCCTCTTTATAGGTTTCCTGACTCTTCCAGTTAGTTGTGGAACCTGGATCAGGTTACTTAACATCCCGTCTTACCTTCTTTAAACACTCAAGTGGGATGCTTTTAGTAGCTACTTCATACTGGGAGATTAAACAGGTCAACACATATAAAGAAATTCATATCAAAATATTCAACGATAATAAAGTAATTAAGGTATAATTTAAATAGCATAAAGTACTTAGGATATTCTACTTATTATGCCCTAGAGGGTGAGGTTGTATGGGGTGGTCTCCCATATAAAGGCAATTCCTCAAAGTATTTTTCTAAACGAAACAATTCTTACCCCAATAGAATAGGTTATCTCCTTGAAAATGCTATTATTTTTTTTTCCAGGATATTTATGTAAAAATATAAAGTAAAAAGACTGGTAGGAAATATACTAAAATATTAAGATTTTATATTTCCAGACATAAGAGCATGAAAGACTATTTAATTCTCCATGCATATTAGATTTTATAGCTAAAACCTAAATTACTTTTTTAACGTCAGAGACCTTACTCATTTTCATGCTTTACTAATAACTTCAAAGATATAGGCAATCAAGGAGCATAATCAAAGAAGGAATGGGACATTGAGGGTGGCTTTTTAGGACCCCTCTTCCTGCATCAGATGTTCACTCTCTGGCTCAGAGTAATAGATGAGGTCTCAAACTAAGTTTTAGTCGTATTACCAAACAGCAAAGTGAGTGTTCCATCCATGAAATATCTCCATTTTATATCCCAGTTTATATGACATTTTCTAGGGAGTTGAGTCACACTGCATAAATCCAGAGATGGTGTTTATTTAGTATAAGCAATATTTATCCAGGAATATCCTATTAAAAACTTTAAATAGGTGAAGGCTTATCATCCTAGCAAATATCATGACCCTACCTTGAGCTACAGTTATTATGTCCACAAGAACATTAGTCTGAATCATCAGTCCTCCTCTCTTTCCCTGGGGGCATTCTCCTGATGTCTGGGGATCGGATTACTGGCTGGCTGCTTTAACGTCTTCCACCAATTCTTTCTGACCTCAGTTAGTATTTCTTTGCCACACATTTCTCATTGTTATTATATGTCTTACTCCTTTTTCTTTAATATTTTCAATAGGGAATAGTGTTTCTAATGCCATGATGACCACCGTGATTTGATTTGAAGGCCCAGTGAGAAGTAGGAATAAAGCATGTTCACAGGGACTGTATCTCTACCCTGATATCCTTTTGCGATCTCAATTACTGTTTATCTTCAATTGTGCAGTTACTTGAAACTCTTTGATTTGATGGAGACATTTAATTGTGCAGTTTCTAAAGTCCGATTCTCTTCCTCCCCTGGATAACCAACTTTAACATGTTTTCTATCAGTCAGGCTCAGCTCTCTAATGCATTACCTTATCAGGAGGAGCATCGTTTGCATAAGTCTGGTTTTCATTTAATTTTACCAACGAAATTACAGACCCTCCAGCATACGCGTTAGCTGCAGCAGAGACTCCTGCAACATCTGGCACACCATGCATTAGTAACACTTGCAGTATCCTTCAGGACCATGGCTTTCTTCTTTTTTTCAGATTACAGATTAATGGGAACCCAGTTTTTTTCCAGTGAAAAGAAGTCCACCGATTCTTCCCCCAATATTAGCTATTAATCAGGGCCAGATCGGAGAAAGTGGCACTGGCAAAGTTCCTTCTCCCCTCCCCAGTGCTTCCAGACTTGTTTCTGGTTTTGGTTGGCTTTGCTCCAAGAGAGTGCTGGAATCTCTCCTCAGGAAACCTGTACTTCTACAGAGACTCACTCATCTTCCCAATTCAGCCCTGTCCGGACTTAATCCCATGGTGGTGGAAGGGACTGGGGCCAGTTCATGGGCTCCTGCTGGTTCCACAGCCATATGAGGTCGGTCTGACTCTTACTCAGTGCACAGGTGGGTGAGACAACGACTCCACAGCTTTGGCCTTCGGTGCTGGATCCCACAGCTCCACAGATGGACTTCTGTTCACAGACAGATGCTGAATTTTAAACTTAGGTACAGAACTTACTTATGTTCTACTGGCTTTTAATTATGCTTCGTCTTTTCTACCTCTCCATTGTTCAGGTCCATCATGAGTGAGAAATGGGACTCAAACTCTTCAGAAAACTGGCATGACATTTGGAGTGTCAATGACACAAAGTATCACCTATACTCAGATATCAATATCACCTACGTGAACTACTATCTTCACCAGCCTCAAGTGGCAGCCATCTTCATTATTTCCTACTTTCTGATCTTCTTCCTGTGCATGGTGGGAAATACAGTGGTTTGCTTTACAGTAATGAGGAACAAACATATGCACACAGTCACTAATCTCTTCATCTTGAACCTGGCAATAAGTGATTTACTGGTTGGCATATTTTGTATGCCTATCACACTGCTGGACAATATTATAGCAGGTACGTTGACTTGTGTACAGTGCAAGGATGGTAGGAGGAAATGCCTGTCCCCTGGCAGGGCCATCCGTTCATTTGCAAATATTTATGGAGTTCCAAGAATTGCTCCAGGTACCTGCCCTCATAGGGTCTACATTCTAGAGGAGAAGACAGACAATAAACAAATTGATATAGTATAAGTAGTCAGAAATTAGTAAGAATTGGGGATAAAAATAAAGCAGGTGACAGAGATGAAGAGAAGAAACTCATTTTTGGAGTATTCACTGAAGGTCATCAGAGAATGAGATCTAACATTTCTTATAAAGGCTTTGAATTTGCTTGGTATAGTTCAGGGCACATATAATGTGGTAGAAATATTGGTAATAGTATGCACTGTAAAGTTCAAGGAAGTGGTAAGTCTGGTTTCGGCTGATCCAGTGTCTTCAATCTAACAAGCAGATATTGAGGCCCTCTTGTGGTTAGCGAGGGAGATTTCCAATTGTTTTTGAGGGAGGATGGAGCAGCAGTCCCAATGATTTCTCAAAAAGTGGTCAAAAACTAATGATGTACTGTATGGTGACTAACATATTATAATAAAAAAAAGCGGTAGTTCATCAGTGATAATGTACGTATGCAACACAAGTAACTTCACATTGCAGTGGTTAGAGTACTACGTTAGAGTCCTGGCCTGTACGACCACTTCTCTACCTACAGTGCATACTCTGGAAGTACAGGGCAGTGTATCTCCAGCTCCCAGAACCGTTTTGGTGCATTGTACCTGCTTAATAAGTGTTTAATGTATTAATTAATGAACAGTATTCAAGATATTCATATTCCAAATCTATGTAAGAAAAAAAATGATGGGAGGTAGGTAGGGGGATGGGGTAACTGGGTGATGGGTATTAAGGAGGACAGTTGAAGTAATGAGCACTGGGTGTTACATGCAACTGATGACTCACTAAATTCTACTCTGAAGCTAATAATACACTATATGTTAATTAAATTGAATTTAAATAAATTTTAAAAATGATACAATAATTGCATAGCAAAAATACTTAGAGCAGATGAGGCCTGTCATAGTTCTTAGCCTTTCATAGCATTACCGGTTTACTGAAGAATAAGAGGTTTTTCTTTAGAGTTGATTTCTGTTTCCTTCTTTTCCCCGGAGTGGGAGCCAGGGAGAGTTTAAGAGTGCCTCTTCTAGCTAGCATGTTTACTCATAGATTCTGCATTTTTGTGAGGTCTAGCATTAAAAAAATATTAAGAATGTACATTTTTAAAACAAAGAATGTACATTTTTAAGATACTGTGCTAGGCAAAAAGAGTGAAAGAATTGACTCGAATTATTGTTATTGCTCTCAAGAAACTTATTTTGCCAGTAAGAAATGCTCTCAGTCTCTCCCTTCTATAAATATTTATAATGAAATTATCATCTCAACTTCTCCATACATATTATTGCCCTTCTTTACCCCTGATTCCCATTTGCAGGAGGCAGCTACATTCAGCATCTTGCCTTTATTTTCCGTAGTTACTCTCCTATTTCTAAGCAACCTGTTTCCATTATCATGTATTATCTTTGCACCGGGGGAGATGTACTTTAGTTGTCTTAATCCTTTCCTACCACAAGAGGTAGTTTCCCTCATCAGACTCCACTAAAATGACATAGAACAAAAGAACATAAATGTATAAAAACTGTCAGATCCTGCCGAATGTGAAGCTGGGAAAGCAGGATTGGCTGGAATTATGTACAAATGCAATCCGACGCATCTATATAGACATACAAATACACATTCACACTCTGCCTCCTCTCATTTTCCCAACGTAATTATAGTTTTGTTAAGTCCGTATGCAGAGTATATATTCCTATTTTTACATGTATCTTAGCCCTGCTGAGGCATGTTGAGTGCTAGGATATTTCTTTCTTATAAAATGTTTTCTTGGATTTAATAAGGGCATCATATTTTGATTTGCTTCGTTTGGGCTATGCACCTATAAGTAATATATCCTCAAATTCTCTTCCAGGAGTGTTACCTTCTTGTAAATACCTTCAAACATATCAGGCAACCTGTGAATTGCATCTTTTTTCTAGAGATTCTCACACACACACACACACACACACCACCAGCACCACCGTGCTCTCTACTCTTTTGTTCCTATTCAGACATTTGCTCCTCAGGAACAGAGCTCAGCAGCTACTGCGGTGGGATGTCCCTTCCCTGAGCCTCTGCCTCTCTGTGCTCAATTCCCTGTCTTTCTTGGTTTATTTATCTATCACCTTCCTGAGAAAGTGTGCATGAAGATTCAAAAAAAAAAAGATCTTGTTTGTCTGCAATTATCTTTATTCTGCCCTCATATTTGATTACAGTTAGTTGGATAAAGTAGTCAAGGCTGGACATTTTAAGAGATGTCTCTATTGTTACTGCTGAGAAACCCGATATTACTGCTAAAAAATCTAATGACATTAGACTCTTGCTGCTTTTATCCTGATTTGAATTTTGTTTTTTCTCCTGAAAACTCTTAGGGCTTCTATCTTTTGTGTTCTAAAT
This sequence comes from Ursus maritimus, assembly GCF_017311325.1. Lineage (NCBI taxonomy): Eukaryota > Metazoa > Chordata > Mammalia > Carnivora > Ursidae > Ursus > Ursus maritimus. The sequence continues at coordinate 26,630,866 of NW_024426996.1, read as the reverse complement.
TTCAAGGCAATTATGGCTTGGAAAAGTCTTTTTATTTTTCACTTATTGTGTTGGACACAAACCAGGTCCTTTCAATCAAAAATAGAATGCCTCTTAATCCTGGGAAATTTTCTTGTATAATTCTCCTCCATTTTACTTTTTTCAATTCCTATTAGATATTGGAGGTTCTGGGTTGCTGTTTTTTTTTTTTAATCTTTTTCATTTTCTGTTCCTTATTTTTCCAAAGATTTTCTCATCTAGACATTATAAGTCTTTGAGCTATTTTTATTTTCTGCATGTTTCTTATACTATCATGCACATTTCATCGATAAAACATATCTAAGATTTGTTTTTATTTTAATTCCAGTTAAGTGTTCTATTACTTTCAGGTGTACAATACAGTGAGTCAAGAATTACACACATTACGTGGTGCTCGTGATGCTGAGTGCACTCCTTAAGTCCCATCACCTACTTAACCCATCCTCCCACCCACCTCCCCTCTGATGACCATCAGTTTGTTCTCTATAGTTAAGACTCTGTTTCTCAGTTTGTCTCTCTTTTGTCCTATGCTAGCTTGTTTTGTTTTTTAAATTCCACATAGAAGTGAAATCATATGGTATTTGTCTTTCTCTGACAGGCTTACTTCGCTTAGCATTATACTCTCTAGGTCCACCCAAGTAGTTGCAAATGGCAAGACTTCATTCTTTTTTGTGGCTGAATGATATTCCGTTGCATGCGTATAGATATACATACACCACTTTGCGTATATAAACACCACATTGCATATATAGACACCACATTGCATATATATAAACACACATAGCATTTTGCATATCTATATATACATCGCATATATATACCACATTGCATATATACCACGTATACATATACCACATGTATCTACCTCATTGCACATATATACATATATATGTGTGTGTGTGTGTATACACACATAACACATCTTTATATCTATCCATCTATCATCTCTCTATATACCACATCTTCTTTATCCATTCATCAATCAACGGACACTTGGGCTGTTTTCCTGATGGTAATGCTGATGAGCATCTTTTCATATGCCTATTGGCCACCTGTATGTTTTCACTGGAGAGATGTCTGTTCATGTCTTTTGACCATTTTTTAATGGGGTTATTTGGTTTTTTGGGTAAGTTCTTAAGTTCTTTATATACCTTCTCCAATCACATAGGTTGCCTTTTAGTTTTGTTGATTGTTTCCTTCACTATGCCAAAGCTTTTTATTTTGATAAAGTCCCAATAGTTTGTTTGTTTCCTTTGCCTCAGGAGACATATCTAGAAAAAAGTTGCTATGATGTCAGAGAAGTTACTGCCTGTGTTCTCTTCTAGGATATCAAGTCTTTAATCCATTTCAAGTTTATCTTTGTGTATGGTATAAGAAAGTGGCCCAGTTTTCCCAACACTATTTGGTGAAGAGACTGTCTTTTTCCCACTGGATATTCTTTCCTCCTTTGTTGAAGTTTAACAGACCATACAACTGTGGGTTTGTTTCTGGGTTTTCTATTTTGTTTCATTGATCTATGTGTCTATTTTTGTGCCAGTACCACACTATTTTGATTACTACAGCTTTGTAATATAACTTGAAGTCCAGAATTGTGATGCCTTCATCTTTGCATTTCTTTTTCAAGATTGCTTTGGTTATTTGGGGCCTTTTGTGGATCCATACAAATTTTAGGATTGTTTGTTCTAGTTCTGTTTAAAATGCTGTTTGTGTTTTGATAAGGATTGGGAGTATAGACATTTTAACAATATTCATTCTTCCAATCCAGGAGCATGAATGTCTTTCCATTTCTCTGTGTCATCTTCATCAGTGTTTTATGGTTTTCAGAGTACAGGTCTTTTACCTCTTTGGTTTCTTCCTAGGTATCTTATTATTTGTGCTGCAATTGTAAATGGGATTGTTAATTTCTCTTTCTGATGCTTCATTACTAGTATATAGAAATGCAACAAATTTCTGTATGTTGATTTTGTATCCTTTACTGAATTCTTGTATCAGTTCAAGCAGTTTTTTGGCAGTCTTTCAGATTTTCAGTATAGAGCATCAGGTCATCTGCAAATGGTGAAAGTTTTACTTCTTCCTTACTGATTTGGATGTGTTTTATTTATTTTTCTTGTCTGATTGATGTGGCTAGGATTTATGGTACTATGTTGAATGAAAGTGGTGAGAGTGGACATCCTTATTCCTGATCTTAGGAGAAGAGCTCTCAGTTTTTCCTCATTAAGGATGATATTAGCTGTGGGCTTTTCATATATGCCCTTTATTATGTTGAAGTGTGTTCCCTCTAAACCTACTTTGCTGAAGGTTGTTTCCATGAATGTATATTGACTCTTGTCAAATGCTTTTTATGCCACTCTTGAAATGATATGGTTTTTATTCTTTTTCTTATTTATGTGATATATCATGTTGATTGATTTGTGAATATTGAACCACACTTGCAACCTAGCAACAAATCCCACTTGGTTGTGGTGAATCATTTTTTTAATGGATTACTGGATTCAGTTTGCTAGTATTTTGTTGAGGCTTTTTGCATCTGTGTTCATCAGACATACTGGCTAGAGTTCTCCTTTTTTATGGTGTCTATCGGGTTTTGGTATTAGGTTAATGCTGGCCCCATACAATGAATTTGGAAGTTTTCCTTCCATTTTTTGGAATAGTTTGAGGAGACTAGATGTTAACTCTTCTTTAAATGGTAGAATTCACCATCTGGTTCTGGACCCTTTTGGGAGTTTTGTGATTACTGATTCAATTTCTTTGCTGGTAACTGGTCTGTTCAAATGTTCTATTTCTTCCTGTTTCAGTTTTGGTAGGTTATATGTTTTGAGGAATTTATCCATTTCTTCTAGGTTGTCTAATTTGTTGGCATATAGTCTTTCATAATATTCTAACTTTTTTATATTTCTGTGGTGTTGGTTTTTCTCATTTGTGATTTTATTTGTGTCCTTTCTCCTTTTTTTGGATACATCTGGCTATTTTCATCTACCTGATTTATGTTGGTTTTCTAAGTTTCTTTTTTCCTATTTGTTATATTTGAGGTTTCCCTCATGTCAATTGCTACTTAGCTTGTGTTTCAAAGTGAGACACAGTGTGGCTGTCTGTGTGCCTTAGGTTTGAGGTTAGGCCCACTCTCAGCTTCATTAGTTTGGGCCATTCACTGGGAAATCCACAACTGTCAAAATCTGCACATCAGTGTTCTTGGAAGGATCACATTCCCCAGAAAGAAATTCTCTGATCTACTGCCATAGGAATCATGAGACTGGCTGCTGTATTCCAGAGCTCAGTGGGTCTCTGGGCAACAGTACTGCATGCAGAGCATATATTTTTACTTAATCCTTGTGCATCATTGTGCCCACTCCAGTTGCACCTGGTGACTCAGAGTCTAGAACCCCTGTGCTTCCATTTCCTCAGTAACTTCCATCCTTCTGCTGGCCAGAGGAAAAGCAAGTGGCATCTGGTTACATAATTCAGCCAATTGTGTTATTTTCCTAGCTTCACATTCTTTCTATTCGAGCTCTCTTTTCCCTGGTGCTTTCATTTTAGTGGAATTTAGTGAGGGAGGTGAGATAAATCATATGCTTGTTATTTTTGACCAAAGGCTATTTACACTCCCTTTTGCCCTTTTGTTTAATATTGTAACAGCCAAATTTTAGGACTGGGAAAACATGCTCTCTCTTGGTTTCTATTCAGTAGAGTCACTCAAGAATTTAAGATGGTCTGGATAGATGACAAATTTTTTTTTAGATATACTTGGATTATATATATTTGGGGGAATATTTTAAAAGTACTTTTTAAAAATAAATTGCATGATCTTTCTCAGATTCTTAAAATTTATCTTTTGGTAACTAGAATAGTTACTAGTGGAAGAATATTACTTTCCTATAATAGCAGAGGGGTGGTTATATCAACCTGTTATAAACATTCCAGTAAATGAGGTTTGATTAGGAAGTAATTCAAATAGACTGCTTTCGTTCTTGAAAAGTGCTCTATGTTTTAGTTAGCTCAGGCTGCTATAACAAAATACTGCAGACTAGGTGGCTTAAACAACAGACCTTTATTTTCTTACTATTTCAGGGGCTAGAAGTCTGAGATCAGGGTGATAGCATGGTCAGGACCTGGTGAGGGTCCTTTTTTTTGGTTTGTAGACAGCCACCTTCTTGCTGTGTGCTTGCATGGCCTTTCCTCAGTGCATCTTCATGGAAAGGAAAGCTCTCTCTCTTCTTCTAATGGCACTAAACCCATCATGTGGACACTACCCATGTGGCAATATCTAAATATATTTACTTTCCAGAGGCTCCTCCTCCAAATACATTAGGGCTTAAGGTTTCAATCTATGAATTTGAAGGGGGGGGCAAACATTCACTCTATAACAATGTACCTCTGAGGTAGATTGTCTCATTACATTAATCTTATTCTACATGTGTCTCCTGTTCCTCATAACTTATGGGGTATATTTCCAAATTATAAAACCAAAATATTCTTCCTGTCTTAAAGGGCTTTATTGCATAAGGGTTAATGGTTTAGGCTCTGGAACCATACACCTGGCACCCTAAATATGCTAACTAGCCATGGCAGGGAATGTGATATTTGTGTATTTATTACCTAGTCTATATCAGGAGGAGGAGAATAAAGCCTTCAAAAGGCTGTTTGGGGAATTAGATAAGTTAATAGATACAAAGCACTTACTACAGTGCCTAAAATGTTATCACTAGTGTATTAAGTTTTGACATTATTATTAGTATACTAGAAAAGGAGCTCTGGACATATTAATGAAAATGATGATTGTTCCCCTGGATATTATTTAGTTGTATCAGTCTTGATTTCATGCTTTTCTGTTCATATTTTTGGTGAAAAATAAAAATAAATATATGATCTGTTCAAAGACTGTTTCACATCCTTTTCAGGATGGCCCTTTGGAAGCACAATGTGCAAGATCAGTGGATTCATCCAGGGAATATCAGTTGCGGCTTCGGTTTTTACTTTAGTTGCGATAGCTGTGGATAGGTAAGTCAGCACTAAAATCTGAATCTAGTGAAAAATGTATAATCTACTAAATTTGGTTTTATCTGCCCAAAATTACATCTATAATATCGACTCTTCTAAGGGCATGGCATATATCTGCTAAAGGCTCTGTAATAAAACTACTAAAATTTCCATTTTTAAAATTAAATAATTAGGGACAATATGTATCTTAGTTTGGGCTGCTATAACAAGATACCATAGACTGCATGTCTGAAAAACAGAAATTTCTCAAGTTCTGGAGGCTGGACGGTCCAAGGTCATGATGCCGGTAGCCTCTGTGTCTGGTGAGAGAGAACTTTTCCTGGTTTGCAGAAGGCCATCTTCACTGTGGCACCAAGAGCTCTAATCTCCTCTTTTTAAAAGGTCACTAATCCCATCATGAGGACACCACCCTCTTGATCTCATCTGAATCTAATTACCACCAACTACCATCCAATCAATCAGGGTTAAAACCCTAACCCTTATTCAAGGTATGAATATTGGGGTGACACAAGCAAAGTCCATAACATCATAGTTATACTATTTTTCACTAGAATCTTGAATTTTCTAATGGTGGAAGTGTGGTGAAATAAATCTGAAATTTTATCCAGACTTAAGAGAAAATTTACTAATACATTCATTTATACATAGTGTTGAGGTGTGCCTGCACTGGGCTGGGCTGTATATCATCTAAAACAAATTAGACAGGGGTGCCTGGATGGCTCAGGTCATGATCTCCAGGTCCTGGGATTGAGCCCAACACTGGGTTCCCAGACCAGTAGGGAGTCTGCTTCTCCCTCTCAAATGAATAAATAAAAAATAAACCAAAGTAGATCAAGTGCTGCCTGAAGAAGTCCACACTCTGGTGTGGTAGGTAGGTAGACAGACACATTAACAAATAATACTCTAATAAAACTGTACAAAGGAGAGAGCAATCAAGTTACCTTTAGGACAGAGAGTATTGGGTTCACAGAAAAGGTCATATCTGATCCCTTAAAATTTAGAACTTACTCTTTCCTCTGTTTCTTCCCAAGGTTATCTGTTAAGACAGGGATGTATATATATAGCACTTGAAATAGGAGGATACTTATCAAGAGAAGTGCAGAGAGGCAGGCCAGCTAGAACATGGGAGGGTGGAATGACACATTAGGTCATAGAAAGAGGCAAGTGGGTTTTCTATGGGCCTGTCTTCCACTTGTCCTGAAGACAGCAAGGAGATACTGCAGTCTTTTATACAGAGGAATAATGACTAGATTTTCATTTTAGAAAAACAAAGGATTTGGGGTTGTATAAGATTGGAGAAAGGAAGAACAGTTAAGAGATATTTGAGAGGGAAACTGAACAATGACCTAAAAAACAACTTGGTAGATTCTATTTTACAACTTGGTAGATTCTATTTTCAATGTTAATCTAAGAACCCATCTTATAGATCTAGCTTCTTGGTTTCCATGTAAAGAGAATAGAATTTACAATATACGCTAACCAGCAAATGCCAAAGATGATATCTTTTAAATTTACATCCTGTTACTAATATTACACTAATTTTTTGCATACTAATTTATACTAATGCTTATTTTATACTAGTAAATAATGCTACTATTTTGTTGTGAATATTTATACTATACCTTAAATTGGTTATCTCTACAGTGAATAAAAAATATCCTTTGCATTTTCTACTTGAATCTTAAGCTTATCAGGTTTACTTTCTAATTACATTTAGTATTAAATTTCTCTTTCCTAAACAGGGATTTCTTTTAAAAAAAACAATATTGTGCTATATTTAGTTCATGGATAACTGTAGGCTGGCTAAAATCAATTAACCTCAGTCAATGTGTACCAAATTTCGAAAGCATACGATCGCAAAGCAGTACAAAGAGACATATAATATGGTGCCATAATAGAGAGTTTAAATGCAGACTAACAGTGTCAAAGCATAAAAAAGTTGACAGGAAGGATATACAGCAACTTTACGATTTCTAAGGAAAATGGAACAGGATTAAGATTGAATAGACCTACCAAAAATTTTTCATCTCTATCTATCTGCCATGTTTTAGGTCTTTAAAAAAGTGATGAAACTCTGGTCACCTGCTGTGACGCACCCTTGCTCTCTGCCTTCCCATCCGTGTAGCAGTTCTCTAGTTCCAGTTATCTGTTGCAACAGAACAAGTCACCTCCCAAAACACTCCAGCGGCTCGTGACGCTCATGAATCTATGATGAGGGCAGCTTCCCTGATCGGGAATGTATACCTGTCTCTGCTCCACTTGGCATCAGACCAGGAATCAAGTCTTCTCTTGGGTTGGCGCCCAGACTGGGAAGACCTGAATAGCTAATAGACAGATCTGGGGCTTCTCAGGCCCTACAGGGGCTCCACAGCACGGCAGCCTCAAGGTAGCTGAACTTCTCAGGTCAGTCCAAGCAAGGCATGTGTGTCCTAAGAGAGCGTGACGGTGAAAGTCATGTAGTGTCCCTTCTGCATCCTATATATTAGAAGTGAGTCACAAAGTCCACTCAATGGACTTGGAAGGCATGTTCAAGAATTTAGACCTGGTTTAAAACCCCCACACCTTCATCTCTATCTGAACTACTGGCATCCAAATGCCTTTCTCAGGATCAGCTCTTGGAGGAAGCCAAACTACAACAAAAATCTCCCAAACCTATTTCTCCAGATTAAGTCTTAAATTTCATGTTTCTGAATAACTTCACCTGCACATCCAACAACAAGTACCTCAAAATAAACAGACCCAGAATTGAACTTTCTTCCCTACCAAACAAAAAGCTCCTTTTCTCATTTTCCCCAGTCAGGGAATGGCAGGATCACACACCCAATCTAAGTGAAAATCCTTGATTTATCCTTCCTTCTTTCTCCAACCTCTTTCTGGTCGCTCTTCAAATCCCCTCAGTTCTGGGGGCTCACTGGTCCTGAACAAGGCACCATCCCCCATTGCTTGAAATAAATGGAATGCTGAGGTTTTTTTTTTTTCCTAACTGGTTGTGGCAGTTAATTTTATATATGAATTTGACTGTGCCACTGGGTGCCCAGATATTTGGTCAAACATTATTCTGGGTGTGTTTGGTGAGATGAACATTTGAATCAATAGGCTGAGTAAAAGACTGAATAAGGGCCACGCAAATTAGGGAGGGCAATCAGTTGAAGGCCCAAATACAAACAAAAAGGCTGACCTTCCTGCAAGTAAGAGAGAACTCATCCTGCCTGCCTTTTTCTGTCTTCAGACTCGAACTACAACATTAGCTCTTCTGTGGTTTTAGCCTGATAGCTTTTAGACTGGAACTTTTATCAGTGGCTGTCCTGCTCTCAAGCCCTCAGATTTGAACTGGAACCATACCACTGGCTCTACTGTGTCTCCATTTCGCCAACTGCAGATCTTAGGACTTCCCGGCTTCCATAACTGCATGAGCCGATCCCTTAAAATATATCTATATGTTTATACATACTGTTGGCTCTGTTTCCCTAGAGAGCCCTGACTAATGCAGTGGCCAAGTCTAAACTCTAGCATGATTTTAGCATAATTACACAATATTTTCATTGACTATTTCCTGGCAGAGAGCATTTTCTATCATGTTTGTTTATCTTTGTTTAATAAATGAAAAAATATATGAAGCCCCAATAGTTGCTTTAAAAAAAGAAAAAGATACCTAGAATTGTGCCTATGAAGTTACCCATAACTTAAAGATGAGTAGATGGGGAGACTCATTAATTAGAAGACTAAAAGAAAACTTGGAGGTTAAGGCAGCAGACTTTACACATGCAACAAAGGACAACAGAGCAATCAATGTTCAAGTTAACTACTATATGAAGATATGTCAGATAAACTAACATGGAGCTGCTGCTGAGCCACTAAAAGGTTTAAGTTCTCTGCAGATCGACCAAGATTAAACAGGTAATAGTACTTTGAAAAATATGATATAGTTGTGTATGGTATGATTATAATTATCATAGTGATAACACCAAAACTCACAATAGCGAAACTACAGTGAAATGAAATCAGAGTTACGCTATATACTGACCTTGAATTTCCATGCTCACCAGAGGACATAGAATGTCTGGAAGTCATGTAATCAGAACTTGTAATGGAAACTCTCAGACTATTAGAGTTGTGAATTATGCCACCAAAACACTTAGTGGCTTGAAACAAAAATGCTTAAGCATTTCTCAAGAGTCTATGGTTTGGATGGTTGCCTCTGTGTCATCACTCAAGCTTCTATTTATGTCATGCTTGCTAATGTTCAGTTGGCCAAGCACAAAGATGACATGGGAAGGGAGCACAGAAGGTGATGAAGGAGAGTTTAACAATATGGACTCTGGAGCCAAACTACCTGTGTTAATATCATGCGTAGTTGTGGGAAAGTTTTTTTCACTTTCTCTAAGCCTATTTTGCCATCTTTTAAGTGGGGAAGTTTAAAGAGACAATTAATGCAAACCAATTAAAAAGAGTCTGGAACAGAATACTAAATATTCATGTTCAATATACACTAGTTACCATGGTCACTTTTATTATTAATAGTGACTAATATAGTGTCTGATACTCGTTCATATTTTGAGTTGCAATTTATATCAGTCACAAAAAATATCAGTGCATGCCTCTTTATTGCTAATGGTAACTTTTATGTTTTTGAGGGGAACATGAGTGGGAGAATTAAATTTAATTCACAACTTGATCAAAGTTATAAGGCAGTGCTCCATTAATACTTGCCTTTAATTGCAGGTTCCGGTGTGTTGTCTACCCTTTTAAGCCAAAGCTCACTATCAAGACAGCATTTGTCATTATTCTGGTCATCTGGGCCCTGGCCATTGCCATTATGTCACCATCTGCAATAATGTTACATGTACAAGAAGAAAAATATTACCAAGTGAGACTCGACTCTCAGAATACAACCAGGCCAGTCTACTGGTGCCGGGAAGACTGGCCAAGTCAGGAAATGAGGAAGATCTACACCACTGTGCTGTTTGCCAACATCTACCTCGTTCCCCTGTCCCTCATTGTCATCATGTATGGCAGGATTGGAATTTCACTCTTCAAGATGACAGTGCCCCACGCAGGCAAACCGAACCAGGAACAGTGGCACATGGTGTCCAAGAAGAAGCAGAAGGTCATTAAGATGCTCTCGATCGTGGCCCTGCTTTTTATTCTCTCCTGGCTGCCTCTGTGGACGCTGATGATGCTCTCAGACTACGCTGACCTGTCTCCAAATGAACTGCGGGTCATCAACATCTACGCCTACCCTTTCGCACACTGGCTGGCCTTTTGCAACAGCAGTGTCAATCCCATCATTTATGGTTTCTTCAATGAGAATTTTCACCGTGCTTTCCAGGATGCTTTTCATCTCCAGCTCTGCCAAAAAAGAGCAAAGCCCAAGGAAACCTACACCCTAAGAGTTAAAGACAATGTGATCATAAATACATCTCCTCCGTTAGCCCAGGGACCTACCATTCAAAATGCACATGAGGAAAATTTGCCTTGTAGGAGAAGTGCTGAAAAACCCAAACAAGAATTGATGATGGAAGAATTAGGGGAAGGCACCCCCAGCAATGAGATTTTAAAAGAGCTGGTATGATGAATTTAACTATATTGTATGTTACATATAGAAATACTCTAAAACTTCCTGTAGCTTTGTACTTCAATTCTTCCTGAGAATGTTCTAAAGAAAACATGTACTGAAAGCCCTCACTGAACAGAAGTGAAAAAAGCAGTCTTATGTTCATAGTCAATCTTATGGTATATAAAATATACACTCACATACAAATTTGCCTGGATAAATCCATTTTCTAGGAACAATTTTCAGAGCTTGAACTTTTCCATTTTAGCCATTTGTGTATGAGTCAAGCATGTGTCTTATGGGTATACCAATAAACACCACACACACACATCCATTTTCCCCAAATGGTGATGAATGGGCAGTTCTTTGCATAAGAGTACATTTTGTCCATTCCATCTTTGCTTTCGGAGTTGGAATTTTAGACTATAAATTATTTGTCCTTTTAAAATGTACTTAGCTTTCTTAGAAATAAGAACTGAAATAGCATATAGACACTATTTCTTCGTGTTTAAGGTTGATTTCAAAGTTGGTGAAATCATAACATTGTTGGCTTTTTAATATTTTCATAAATAGGGATGTCTGCGTGGCTCAAGTGTCCAACTTATGTTCAATTAGCCAACATATAGCGCATCATTAGTTTTTGATTTCAGCTCAGGTCATGATTTTGGGGTCCTGAGATCCAGCCTGTGTCAGGCTCCCAGCTCAGCAAGAAGTCTGCTTCTCCCCTCCCCCTTCTCTCAATCTCTCTCTCTCAAATGAATAAATCTTTAAAAATATATTTTTATAAAGAGAATTCATGCCCTACCTGAACCCAGGTTTCTTTCTTACAGAGGTGACTCAGGACCCCAATTTGACCACCTCTCTTATAGAATCTCTGACATAAAGCAGCAAATTCTTTAATAATGCAGCAGTTGGCAGAAGAATGACAGCTCTCCTTTGTAGTGCTTAGCCAAAGATGTTCAACAATCATTATAAGACTCCCATAAAGTCTGTACAGAACAGGAGCAATTATTCCAGATTTCCTGCTGGGCACAACATTTAAATCCGGCACTCTTACTGAATTTGTAAATTAGTACCACTGTTGCAAACCCTTGAATTCTGCTATATTTCAATTATGTAATGATAACAGCTGTAAATGCTAGCTTTTATTCCAGGGTGAGATTAGTCCCTAGAAATTTTGAAATATAATAAATAGTTTGGCAAACAAAAATAAATCTCTTGGTTCAGACCTATTGTTTTTCCAGTCCTTTATGTGGTTCAAGCTGAAAGCTTTTCAACATTATAGGCCTTTGAGAAAATAACTGTTGAATTTTCAACTGAATTGAGCTCTGTGATATCTGAACATACAAGTGTTATTTCCTGCAACCAGAAAGGACAACTTCTGAAGTTTATGTATAGAATTTGATCTTACATTCCTTTGCCCTCATTTACTAAAATACTATGTACAGATGTTGAAGATTATTTTTGTTAGACTATACCAGAACCTCAAACTCATAACTAAGCCCCAACCCTTACCTGTCATCAACCTTTTATCAACTTCAACCCCCTTTCACATGTGTGTTTCCACCAATAGTCCGCTTATGACAATGCAGGTATTACCTAAGGTGATATATTTTCTTCACCATGCTCATTTTCTGGAGTTCTCCCAACCAGAGTTGTTAACATCCAGCCTATTCAAGACAACCTAGGCCACAAGCCACAGAGCATTGTTTCCAGACCTTTAAACGTAATGGAATTTGCCTGACTGGATTTCAAAATTTCTTGGGATTGGTGACTCATTTTTCTTTCCATTTTCTCCCTTTTTGAACAGATATGCCTATAATTTACTCCATGCTTGTACCACCATTGTGTTTTGGGAGCAAATAACCTGCTTCTTTAGATGGACAGAAATTGTGCCACCAAATTTGTGGTAATTTGTTATGGCAAAAATACATAGTAAATACACTTCATTTTCTTTTTTATAGTTAGTTAATTCTTTCTTTGGTACATTTGAAGCGTATTTTTCATAGGAGAAAAATTTTTTTTATAGTATTTAAGCAGTTTTTCCATTCATCTCTCGGCCTGGTTTGTGCTCTAGCTCCGTAAGGGATTCTAGATAGAGAATGCCCTTCTAGGTAGCAGCCGGCTCCACCAGCTTTACCTGACTGGTGGTCTGTGCTGTGATACATGGCCTCCCTCTGGTTAGGAAGTTTGGTGTGGGGGGAGGGCGGGTGGGATAACGGCCATTGAATTATACCAAGTACAGATTAAGCACAAGTTCACTTCAGCAAGCAAATTCATAAAATAAGAAAAATCCAGCTTTGATGAATTTATACAGAAAGTTGTACTCCAAAGAACATAAAAAGCTATATGAATTTCAGTATAGATATGTTGTGTGTTTCAGTTTCTAATCACAACATGGAACAACGATGAGCATGGTCAGTGGTTAAGGCCAGCATGGCACAAAGGCAGTATGTGTGGTAGTTGGGATGGGAGATATTAGAGAAGGGCAGACAGGCTCAAATCAAGGGTTCCCTGCTTGTTAGCAACTACATGAATATGTGCAAATTAGTCCCTCTGTGTGTTGGTGTCTTCATCTGTAAAATGGGGTGATAATAGTACCTGTTCATAAGGTTGTCCTTGAATGAGTTACATTACATACGGCATTTGAAACAGTGCTTAGTCTTCGAATAATCATGTGTGTAACTTTTGTACCAAATATTCAGGTGGAAAAATAAATTTCTTACTGGATAAAAAAATAAAAGTAAAGGGAGTTTCTCCACTTGATACATAATCCCTGAATAATGTGTGTAAGCTTTTACCTACGTCACATAGTGACGGACTTACAGAGGCTGATATATATGTAACATATAAACACTAATTAAAGTGAAAATGGAAAAAAGTAAATGTAAGTGAAAGTCTCGAGCCTGGAGGAATGACAGTGGGCTAAAAATGGACAAGAACTATGTACCACTTCTCTGTACATAGCATCTGTGTTTTCTCAGGTATTTGTCTTCCTCTTTAAACTATGGGCTTTTGAGGTCAAAGGAGCAGCCTTTTAATCTTTTTATCTCTAGAGCTCAGCATGTTGTCCTGAACATGTAAGTGAGTAATAACTGATTTTAAGTAAATTGAATATCAGAACAAGTATTCTTATGAATTTGTTACTCTACCATCTTCATTACCTCTAGGATAGAACATTATGATCTGTAACTGTGAACTGTAATAAAATAAAACATTTCCCTGATAAGAACGATTGTTTCTCAAATATTTCTCATAAGCAAATACATTACTGAAGGACTTAGAATGGTACTTTTGATTTTACTATGAAAGACAAAGTATTATGATGAGTAAAATTTCAGATAAAGAACTTTGCCAGGAATTATATTACTAGTTTCTAAAATTGGTTATTTAGTATAATTTCTGAAAATATATTTTAAAACTTTTAGAGTCTGGAGGAGGGAGTTAAGATGGCGGAGGAGTAGGGGACCCCTTTTTCGGCCGGTCCCCTGAGTCGAGCTGGATAGGTACCAGACCAGCCTAAACAACCACGGAACCAGCCTGAGACGCAGGAAGATGCATCTGGATCTCTACAAATGAACATCTCCAGCGCTGAGTATTGAGGTACGAAGCGGGGAGC
>NW_024426996.1:26616214-26616415 GCF_017311325.1 Ursus maritimus | reverse complement strand
AATACCGGCTCAGAGAGTGCCCATCCCCATCCCCCCTCGCAGGGGACACGGAGACTCTACCCAAACAGGGTTGCCTGAGTATAGGCGCGGCAGGCCCCCCCCCCAGAAGGCAGGCCTAAAAATCAGGAAGCCCACATCCCTAAGATCCCTATAAAGCAACGGCGCACGGCCTGGGTCCCGGTCAATAATTTGGGCTCTGAA